>NW_004955441.1:18517452-18599419 GCF_000276665.1 Chinchilla lanigera
CCTTACTCCTGAAGGAAACTTCCACCCTTTTTTACTTTTAATTTTGAGACAGGATCTCACTAAGTTCCCCAGGCTGCGCTCAAATTTCCCATTTTCCTGCCTCAGCCTCTCAAGTACCTAGGACTACAACTGTGGATAGCTATTTCAATTTATTTTAATTCACTAGATTTTCACGATCATTTTAAGGTTTCCATGAAGGCAGTAGTTTCCTAAGTACTGGGTTTTATTTTAGGAATGGGGGAGACACTTTAAAACAAAACAAATCTAAGCGAAAACGTCACTGCTTATCACTGTCCCACATGCAATAAGAAGACTGCAAGTTGTGTTAATGATTCAGAGACACAGGTATTTTCCTGCATGGTTACTGAAAAGGTAGCCAGAAAATGAACTCTACTTTTCCAAGAGCAGGGAAATCCAGCAGGTCCTTGACATGGTAGTGTCCAGACCGTGGCAGTTCTCAGAGCTCTCAGTCCCTGCCTTTTCCTCGGTGCCCACAGGACCCCATATTGTTCAGTCCTTGTGCTTTCAGCGTTCATAAAGCTGTGAACCTCCTGGGGAAAGACGCCCAAAGCCAGAGTAGTTAGAGGTCAGCTCCTGCGATCGGTCACATGGTTCCTAGTCCGCGCTCTCCTCCTCAGTGAAACCCTCCTGAGGAAATGCCGACTCTTTCTTTCTAAAGACGGGTTCCTTACGTCTGTGAGTCCGTTCTCTGCACGAACACTTGCCTAGCTGTTCCTGCCCCTTTATCTGGACACTGAATGATCTCTGATAGAGTCGGATCTTTCCTGCTATTTGTGTCTCTTGGTTGAATGCTGTGTTTCTCCTTCTCAGGTATTAAACCTCATATCTTATTCAATTTAAACCTTGCATCTCATTCAAAAGCAGGATCCTGCATTGCCAATCTTTATATCTATTTCCATGTGAACTAACCCCCAGGTGACATTTTGTTACTACAATAATATTACTGACAATACTATTTCCACTACTTAGTAAATAATTAAATAGTGTTTTCTGAGATGTTCTATTTGTTTAAAATAGTTTCTAATAATTATTTTTGCCATTTGCTAGGCTAGATAAAATATCGTTTTATGAAAATTTTTAAAATTTCTCCTCCCATTGCATCATGTAGTTTATACAGAAAACAAGTTTGATAGGTAAGTATTCATCTGAGAATGAAGTCAGTACAAATGAACAAAGCTCAAGTTACAAAACCGCAGAATGTTTGCAGCTAACAAGGAACTAAAAGCTATTGAATGCAAACTAATTCTTTCACAAATGAAGACAAATAAAACCTATGCTTAAATCAAGTTTAGCTATAACCCATGGATTAAATTCATCCACTTATGTTTTTATGAGATTTTATTGGAATACAGACTCTACCCATGTATGAGTCTTTTGTGCTACAGTGGTGATGTTTAGCAGTTTCAACAAAGATTGCATAACACACAGATTATAAAACAGTCATTTCTTATATGGCTTTTTCAGAAATATTTCCCAAATACTTTCATGAGCAGGTTAAAGTTGCACATAGTCACACCTAAAATTGGTAGGAAAATTGGTCTTGAATGTGTATTTCTTGAGGCAGTACGATGTTCTTTGTATCTACCATACCACCTCAGTACGTCAATATTCTAGTGTCAAAATCAAAGAAGTTAAAGATAAAATCCAAAGGTAATAAGGGAAATTGGAAGTAGAAATGGAATTTATCCAGTGCCGCCTCAGGCTTCAAGAACTGCAAGTTCATAATAACTACTCAGGCTTGTTCATGACCTACCTCCAGAGTAATGGGGTGTATCACAGATCATACCCATTTTTATGTACTTTTTCAGTGTCACAACTTGTTTATCAAGCTACAATATCTTTCAATGGCAATGACAAAATAACAAGAATTGATAGTCTGCCAATTTAGTGTATACCTACATTAGGAAATAGAAAAGTAACTTTTAAGCTAAAATCACCATTAAAAAATCTTTGCCTTTTCATATGAACAGCTCACACTTTTTATTCAATTATATTCAAAGACACAAATAATTTATAATTAAATTCAATTATATTCAGAATATCCTCAAAGGGATAAGATCCTGGGAAACAGAAGTATTAAAACTTAAAAGGCTAAATTAAATATTCTAAAAGTATAGTTCTTAGACCAACAATATCAACATTATTAAGATACCTTATTAAAAATGAAGATTATCCAGTCTCACTCAGACTTATACATTAGTAAACTCTGGGAAAACAGCCTCGCAAGATTTTCAGATGAGTTACAGATACACAACATTTTAAAAACATTGTTTTGTATCAAAACATGTGATAAACTAAAATACAAAAGTACAATAAAATAAAACAATAGACCAAATAATTGTCATTGTAGATATTAATTATAGATATAATCATCTATTCTTTTATTTTCAAGAGAGAGAAAAAATAAAAACTATATAGAATTTCAAAACAAGATACAAGGAAATTAGTAATGGTTCTTATATTGCATACTGTTATCTTCAAAGTAGTTGTTCAGACGACAAAATATAGGCATGCAAAATTCATCAAACAATATAAACACTGTTCCTTTCAATGAACTAGTAGAAATTAGTAGTGCAATTATCTTAGACATGTTGTGAATATATATATATATTCCCTTCCTTCTTTTCTCCATTCCCGCAGCCCAGTTATTTCCTTTTGAGCAGTTTCTTTCCTTTTCACTATATCAAATATGCCTTTTGGGTCTTATTTACTCTTTCAGTTTCTTACACTAGGGAGCCAATATGATGTTTATTCATGTGAGTCTGGTTTACATCCCTTATGTGTATGGTCTCATGTTGCATCCATTTACCTATAAAAGCCTCAAGTTTATCCTTCTTTATAGCTGATTAGTATTTCTTTGTATAAAAATACATCTTTTTATCCATTCCTTGGTTCGTGGGATTTGAGTTGTTTCCAAGATTTAGCTATTACAAATTGTGCTGCTGTAAACATGGATGCACATATATCACTGTGGTATGATGTTTTCAATTCTTCTAGAAAAATATCCAGAAGGGGAATAGGTGGGTCAAATAGGACCTTTAATCCTAATTTTTGAGGAATCCCCACAATGATTTCTACAGTTGTTGCACAAGTTTACATTCCCATCAACAGTAGAAAAAGGTTCCTTTTTCCCCACAGCCCAACTAGCATTAGTTATTGCTTTATTTTTGAAGATGGTCATTTGTTTTGAGGTGAGATGAATCTGAACATTCTTTTTTTTGTTGTTTTTTTTTTTGTTTTTTGTTTTTTTTCCAGGACCAGGAATTGAACTCATGACCTTGCACTTGCCAGGCAGGCGCTGTGCTGCTGACCTAAATCCCCAGCCCTGGAATCTCAGTATTCTTTTAATTTGCATTTTCAAATGACCAACAATGTCAATCATTTTTTCATATATTTATTTGCAATTTATATTGCTTCATCTGAGAAGTGTGTATTCATCTCAGATGCTCATTTTTGTATTGGGTTTTTGAATTTAGGAGCCTGATTTTTAAAAATTCTTCATATGTTCTAGATAGAAGTCTTTTGTCTGAGAGATAGTTGGTTAAATTATTTCCCAATTCATGAATTTTCTTTTTACTCCATTGGTGATATCTTTTGATGTGCAGAAACATTTTAATGGATCCAGTTGTTAACTCTTTGAAGTATTTCCCATGCATTTTGGTTTTTGTTCATGAACTCTCTCCCTACCCCTATATTTTCCACATTTCTATCTAATTTTTCTCCCAATAGATTTAGTGTTTCTATTTTAATGATTAGATATTTCATTCATTTGGACCTTAGATTAGTGTATGGTGATTGACATGGGTCTAGTTTTAGTCTTCAGCATATGGAAAGGCAGATTTTACAGCACCATGTATTAGAGGCAATCTTTTCTCCAGCAAATATGTTTGGCCCATTTGACAAAGATAAGGTTGTTGAGTGTGTTTGTAGTAGTGCTTCCATCTTCTAATCTGTTCCATTGATCTTATGGTCTTGTTTTTTTTTTTGTTTTTTTTGTTTTTTTTTATTTTTTGCCAGTACCATGCTGATTTTATCACAATAGCTTTGTAGTATAATTTCAAATCAGGGATTATGATGCCCCCTGCCTTGCCTTTTTTGCCCAGGATTCACTTTGTTATTCTAGGTCTCTTCTCCTTCCAGATGAATTTTAAGAATGTTTTCTCTTCATCTATGAGGTACGGCCTGTACTTCTCTTTCTTGATTAGGTCTTTCTCTGGTTTGGGTATTAGGGTAATAATTGCCTTAATTTGAGTTTTTTCTTTCCATTTTTTGTAAGATTTGCTAGGGGTTTTTCAATTTTATTTATTCTTTAAAGAACCAATCTTCAATTAATTCTTCATATTACTTTCTTAGTCTCAATTGCACTAATTTCTGCTCTGATTTTTTATAATTTGCTACCTACTTTGGAATTTGGGCTTGACTTGCTTTTCTTTTTCTAGAAGGTTGAGGTGCAGCATTAGGTTGCTTGTTCTTGTTCTGTTTTCCTGATGTGAGTATTCACTGCTATAAATTTCCCTCTGAGGACTGCTTTCACTGTGTCCCGCAGGTTCTGGGTAAGTTGCATTTACATTTCTGTTTGACTGTAGGTATTGTTTAATTTCTTCTTTGATTTCATGTGTGACCCATTGGTTGTTCAGGAGAGTGTTATTTAATTTCCATGTATTTATAAGTTCTCTGGGCTAGTATATGGTCTATTTTAGAGAATGTCCTGTGTGCAAATGAGAAGAATGTGTATTCTGATGTTGTTCGGTGGAACACTCTGTGAAGGTCTACTAAGTCTATTTGTTCACAAGTTTGGTTCAGTACTGTTATTTCTTCACTAAATTTTTGTCTAGTTGATCTATCTCTTTGTGACAATGGGGTGGTAAGTTCCCCTGTTAAAATTGTATTATTTGTTGTTTGATTTTTCATGTCTATTAACATTTGTCTTATATAGTTGTGTGGCTCTGTATTTGGTGCAAAAGTTTATGATGGTTATCTCTGACTCTTAAAGTTTTCCCTAACAAGTACAGTGACCTTCTTTTTCTCTTTTGATCATTCTTGGTTTGAAGTTCACATTGTCTGCAAAGCAGATACCCCTGTTTTTTCCTTGGTTCCTGGCACGTGGAGTATTGTTTTCCATTCTTTGATTTTCAGTCTATGAATTTCCTTTAAATTAAATGTGCTTTTTGTATACATCTTATTGTTGGATTTTGTGTCTTAATCCATTCTGACAGTTTCTTTTGATTGGTGATTTGAGGCCATGTACATGAATAGTTATAACAATACGTATTGGCTTATCTTTGTCATATTATTTTCATAATGTTGGTTCCCTACTTTTTTCCTCTAATTACTTGTTCTGCTTGGTGGCTTCTTCCACTTGTTGTTCTTGGAAATGTAGTCACTTTTATCTCTTTCTAGAATATCTTTCAGTACTTTTTGTAGGGTTTGCTACTTGTGGTAGTCATAAATGTCTTTGGTTGTTCTTTGTTGTGAAAGTATCTTATTTCTCCATTAATTCTGAAAGATTGTTTTCCAGGGTACTTCAATCTGGGTTGGAAGCGGTTTTCTTTCAGAATTTGAAATACTTAACTGCAACATTTCCTGGTCTTCATGGTTTGTGTTGAGAAGTCTGCTGTGATTCTTATGGGCTTTTCTTTATAGGTGATCTCTTTCTTTTGTCTAACAGCTTTTAATATTCTGTTCTAGTGCTGAATTTCTGGGATCTTGATTATTACATGTCTGGGTGTAGATATATTTTGGTTATGGCTAGTTGTAGTTCTATATGCCTCTCTTATTGTATGTCAGATTTATTTTCTATGCTTGGGAAATTTTCTGCTATTACTTCTGCAGATAGTCTTTTTATGTCATTCGTGTTGACCCCAGTTTTTTCATGGACACCTATCAGGTTTATATTGTTTTTCTTTGCACCATCTTGCAAATGTTGAATTGTTATTTCCTGATTCATTGTTATTTTTAAGAGACCTTTCCTTTCATGATCACTACCTGCAAACCTGTCTTCCAGGCCTGAAAGTCTATCTTTAGTTTCATTCAAGGGGTTTTGCCAGCTTTCAATGGAATTTTTAATTTTCTGGACATTTGTTTGAATCTGTTTCATGCATTCTAATTCTTTCTCATATTGTTCATTTAAGGTTTCCATCATTTTCCTCTGCTCCTTGTTTTGGTTACTTTTCTCTCATTGCTGAGACAAAATACCCAACACCCAAAAAGGAAGGAAGGTTTATTTTTGAAGGAAGGTTTACTTTTGAAGGAAGGAAAGGTTTATTTAGCTTACAGTTTATGGAGGTTTCAGTCCATACTTGGCTGGCTATAAGGCAGAGTGACACATGGCAGAGGGCTACAGTTCATAGTGGCAGAACACAGCAAAGTAACAAGCACAAAAGGGAGGAATGGCGGCAAGCAGCCTCTTTCCCTCCCTTACATTGTATGCAAAATACCCGCCCAGGGTGGTTGTAGGACTCACACCCATAATCCCAGCATTGGATCATGGATCAATCACAAATCCTAAAAGCCCATCCCATGACTGCATGAAGATTTAGGGGGACATGTGGACACAAACCATAACACTCCTCTATTTTTTTTTTTATTTATGTCTTCTTTACATATGTTGAGCAATTCTTTCATTATGATAGTCATTTCTTTTTTTACCTAAGAGATTATTCCTGATCTGATTTCTTCCATAGCCTAAGGGAGTTGTTTCTTTATTTCAGTTGCTATCTTTTCAGAAGTTTCATGTGTGTGCCTTCCAATTTCTTCTACGTGGATGTCTCCTGGATTTGTTCAGGGTGACCTGGAGATCTGACATTGCATTTTACACCTGTTTGCTTAGTCTTTTCATTTTCTATTTCAAAAAAATTTTATTTTGTTTTCTGTGATGATATTTGTGAGATTTGTTAGTAGTTAGCTATATCACTACAATCAAGATCTCTCTAGGAAAAGTCTATTCTTCAAGAATATCTTCTCTGTGTCAGAGTCATGGTTTGTGTCTGGCCCAAGATCCTACCTTCCCAATTAATTCAGAGTGAGATGCTGGTTTTTGTTTGGCTCAGACCCCAGTCTTATGGTGTAGGGCTGTGGTGAGGTTATTTCCTCAGACTTTTCTAATGTTGTTACCCAGGGGAGAACAACTGTGTACAACAGCTATGACATCCTAGTAGTACAATTAGCAATAATGATAGCTTCAAGCACAATTTAGAAATTGACAAACTGTGGTAACTATTGATTTTTGTACTTTAGACCAAAGGAGCAAAGTTTGTAGATCATAAATTAGGAGTTTGTATGCAAAGTGTTTCCCCTCAGTAGAGTGATTTTACCCTGTGGTGAGGAAGTTTAGGGAGGATGGCGTGCAAGATAAAGATAACTGGAAAGGAAGTAGAAGCAATACTGGAGGACAAAGGATGGTCGCACATGGTTTGGGGAAAAAGGGAATGGGGTAAAATGAAATTATGTGAACTTAGTGTCTGGGTTAGGGAATGGGATTAGAACAAGAAGAAATGAACAAGGAAAAAATTGAGAAAAAAAGGAAAGGAAAAGAGAACAAGATAAAGAAAAAAGATAAATCAAGATAAAATAAAATAAAATAATAATAAAAAAAGAGGAGGTCCCACTCACCTGATTTTATTCTGTGTGTCTTTGTCCCTATGCACAACATTGCTCTACCTAACCTTCCACCTGTTTTCATGTATTTCAGACTTTTCTTTTCCCCCCTGCTAGCCTCACCTGTTCATCATGTGAACCCTAGTCCAGGTCCTACTATGTGGCTCTTGTCCCCTGGGGGCCTGGTTCCAAGGTGGAGGGGGATGGGCCAGGTACCTGGGTTCCTCCAATCACTTAGTTTTACTTCATAAGTCATGTTAATAAACACTTCACTTAATATAATATATACATCACTTTTAGCCAACAACTGGTAGGTTCTAGGAGTCTTACAATTTAGGATCTATAAATTGATACCAAATATTAAGAAAGGATTAATATAAGTTAATGATAATAAAGAGCCTGAATGCAGTTTCACTGCTGGAGTTTTAACCTGTACACCTCTCTTCCTTGTCTGCTAGGCATTGGGACAATTTGATAAGAAAGCCCAGTCCTCCTGCTGTTTATGCTAGTAAATTCAAATCCTATAAACTTTGGTAGTATGTACACTTTCCCAGACCACTATAAAAGCTGAAACCTTTTTTCTTCCATTGTTTTCAACCTGCTTGTGAGCTATTTTGTACTCCCAAGGAAGCTCATTTTTCAAATCTTTTGCACATCTAGTTGGTGCATGTGCAATATTGAACCAAATTTCATGTGCTAGAGATTCTATCTCATTTCTAAAGGATAACCAGAACATAAATCCAAAATAGTTTTCTACTCCACTGAAAATATATTCATAGACACAAGTTGAAATACTCTGTCAGGAATCGTAAGCCTCCTCTTATGTAGCTTTCAGGCAAGATATTACAGATAAGCATGAATTTAAGCTTTTATTTTTGGAGCATGATCAGAAGCTGTGTTTTCTCAGCAATAAAATTCTACCACCCCAAGATCATTTTTTATCAAATATCTGTGCCATAGGGATTGCAATAGCTACATGCATGCTAGAAAGGAAAAGTAATTGCTCTCATAATCATGACACTAAGAAACAACTGAGAGAAAAGTAGCTCCAGGGACAATGTTCAGTAGCTAATTGTTCAACTCTCTGGCTCTCTTTGCTGGTAGACATTGAGTTTAGTTATAATGTAAAGTACAGTGAATGCAGTTCAGCTGGAATTTTGATACCAGCAGTGTTTTTCTTTAGTATTGCTTCTGGGAAAAAATGATGCCAAAATCCACAAAATGTCAGAGGAAAGGCAAAATACCAAATAGGAAACTATACATAACAAAATTCCTTTCAGAGAACTTCATATTTTGGATATTTGGAATTCATTTCTCAGTTGTGAATTGAAACTGACCTTAAACCCCAAGACTTCAGAAGAGAAATAGTAAAGAAACTGATCTCAAATCAGACAGTAACTTCATGTATCTTTTCTGCCTCTTGCATTGTTTTCAAATAGATTTTGTTTACCATTAATGATCAGTTTTTAGACTTAAGGTGAAGCTTTTTTCTTATTTTTCCTGCGCCCCCCCACCCCGGTACTGGGAGTTGAACTCATGACCTTGTGCTTGCCAGGCAGGCACTGTGCCACAGAGCTAAATCTGCAGCCCTTTTCTCTTATTTGTAATGAGATATCTTTTCACATTTTGATTGTAAACACCAAGTTCCGATTACTAAGCGCCAGGGAGTCTGAGCACGATAAAAACAATAGTGAAAACAAAATTGAAGGTCTTTAGACAATTAATGTATATTTTTCAATAAATGATTAGGAGCCATGACAGCTGGCCAACAACTTAATATTTGAACAGCTTAATTACTTTTCAGTGGAGAAACCTAATCATTAAATTATTCTTATATTCTTGGATTAACCCAAATCACAAAATATAATATGCCTTCAGCAGAGATAATTCAACTCTGTCTATTAAGATAAATTCACCATCAAAATAACAAAATAATAAAATTTTAAATATCCAAGATTTATATGTTTATAATAAGCTTATTTCTAAATTACCTGGAAATTTAAGAAAGATCCTAAAATGTTTCATCAAAAATCAGGTGGCAAGGGAATACTGAAGAGGGCTGAGGAGGTAAAGTTATAGGCTGAGGTTCTGACAACACTGACAAAAAAGATTGATTTCTACAAAGTACAGCTGATTATTAAGACAAGGAAAATGGTACAGAAGCTGTTTCAGAGGGCTCAGAATATTGTTTAGAATATCACTGTAGCTTTGCTATAGAAAAAAGCCATTGGACTTAAATACATCCTTCAACATATTCTTGATAACTGGATACACAAGAAGATACATGGCAGAACTAATTCAATAAAAATGAAAGAAATAATTTACCTCTCATTTATTTGAAAAGCAAACAAGTGTATTCTTGAGTCTTGCTATTGCCGCAGTTAATTACAGCTAAATGAGACCAAAGACTTACCCTGTTTCTTACTTTTAATAATACTTATATGAATAAGTCTACTAATTATAATTTTATTGTACTTTTATGCTGATTGTTACATTACTTCTTTTGCAATTGTTTGTTTTTTCAACTTCTTTATTGCAGCTTGGAGCATTCCTTAAGCCGTCTTTGCCTCGTGTGTGTCAGTCTTCAGTCACTTCCTCAAAATCACTGGACCCAAGTATTCCTCCATTATTTTTTACTCTCCTCTTATCCTCTCCTCCTTACTCCCATCATGAGGTGTTTGCTTGTGTAATGGTCATTTTTCTTATCTCCATTTTCTGTCCACACTTGAAAGTCAAACCATTCCTGACATTTTTTAAAGTCATTTATCTGCTCCTCTTCAATAAATTTCTCCTTCTTCTGCTTTTATATAGCTTCCAAATAGCCTGTTAGAAAAATCAATGGCTTTTATTTTCCTATTTTTGGTTCTCCATGTTAGTTAAAATTATTCATGATTCTCACCTCTGTATAATATAATTTCTTTAACAGCTATTTAAATACGTATTTGTTGAAATAAAACAAATTCAAATCAGAAAGCTTACAAAAAATTTGGTATTTCTTCTGCTTCCTTATCTTTCTTTCTGCCCAAAGCATAAGTGTTCTCATCCACTATTAATTCTTGGAACCATATCTTCATTCCTATTTTTAATAAAATCAAATAACAAGTATTCTGAGCCCTTATTCCTGAATAAAATTAAACTAACATTATGTAAATCATGACCTTGTGGTTCTTCACTATTTTTGAAGTTGGAAAACCCACAACATTAGTGTAAGGTTTAAAAACTGACTTTTTAAAGTTAATGCTGTAATGGGGGGGACAAACAAGAGCAATAGTGTATGGTTAAGGCAGTATACTACAATGAATCAGTTTGTGGCTTCTGTAAGGAACACAAAAATAAGAAAACTGTTTGAGTAGGATCCCTTAAGAAAAGGAAAGGATTTAAAGGAAAAGAAGAAACTTTTAAACTGAAAAACAGCATGACATTGTTCTGACTACAGTAGAAGTAGATTGATTTTGTGGAGAAATGTGAATTGGCTAAGGATATTTACCATACTGTCAATGGTTTAAAAACATTCACAATCAGAGAAATATAATGAAATTGATGACTTAGGAAGTTTATAAAAAGTTTCCCAGGTAGTGGCTATGTTAGGGAGAAAGTAGTTAGAAGCCAGAAGCAATCCAGAATTCCAGATCTTATAACTTTCATCTCAGAAAACTGTACTGATGGGAAAATCAAGAGCAGGAGGAGAGACAGGTCCTTCTGGACAGTGTCCATCCACTGTCTACTGCCTTTGGTTGCCCATTTCAACCTATTTTTCTGTGAGATTGCTTGCTCACCTGATACCATCTCAGGTGTGAACACATATCTGTGTTAAATGAAGAAGTATTAGTTCAGAGACAAAGTGGGGTATGTCTTGCACATACATTATTTTCTTTTAATTTAGTAGTGCCCTTTTCTTTAACAAATATATTTGGCTCCCAATTAAATAGTATTATCTTTGTGACATTTTGTTGCACCTAGGATATTAGAACTCCAAAGAAATTAGTCTTGGGGCTGGGGATTTAGCTCAGCAGCACAGCGCCTACCTGGCAAGCACAAAGTCGTGAGTTCGATTCCCGGTACCAGAAAAAAAAAAAGAAAGAAATTAGTCTTAATCTATGTATGTTAAATTCACATGATTGACTTTGTCCCCCTCTGGTATCCCCCAAAATTTATTTATTTATTTATTCTCTCTTTCTTCTTTCTTTCTCTTTCTTTCTCTCTCTTCCTTCCTTTCTTCTTCCTGTCTTTTGCCTTTCTTTCTTTCTTTCTTTCTTTCTCTGCAGATCAGTGAAAAATATGTCTCTCTTGTACTTACTATTTCTCCCAGCTGTAGGAACTGATTGATCTTGTGGCTTTAGCATTTTCCAATGAAAATGATCTGGTGGATGCTGGGGAATGTGATCCATTTCAATCCCATTTTTAGAGTAGATGTGTATGTTTAAGTTTTTATCAAGGGCAACTTTAATAGCACAGAAAGATGAATGAAATCAGAAAACATTGTGGATTTATGGACTGGGAAAAAGCACCTAAGAAGAGAAGAAACCCAGGGTAAATTGTGAAATGACAGCAGGGTTTCTGGCAAAGACCACCTTTCTTCAATTTACAATTTCATATAGTTCTAGCCAGAAATGCGTTACAAACCCAGATACTAGCTCAGCATTTTTATAAGCATAGCTTGAAAATGAAGGCCCAAAACTGACGCTCTTATCATTTATTTCCTTTCCTTTAAACTTTGGCTTTAATTTGATAATTGTCATGGAAGGCTTCTAAGTGTTACTAGATGAAATCACCTTGATATCATTCCCTGTCCTGGGGATTAGTGCTCTATGATGATTTAAATTAAGAATAAGACATTATGTCAATTCTGAAGTTCAAGTAGGGCTTTACCCCGCATCTATTTCAGACAGTACTTCGGTACTTGCACTACAGTGTGTCCTGAGATCCCTGACCTTAACGGCTACACTTCTGCCTTTATCTGTTCCCTTTATTTCCTTCAGTGCAAGTTACCCTGTAGGGATGAGGACTGTTGGATTGGAGGTCATAAACAAGTGAACAATACTGCATATTTACTTTGGAATTATATTTCTTTAAATAGTGCTTTGGGGAAAATCAATGTGTATAAATAGAAAATGTTCAAATTTGAGAAATAGGCTTTGAGGTGAAGTGCTTAAAATATAAAGCTCATAAAGAAAAACATCAAAAAAAGCATCTATTTTCGCTTCTGGGGACCAAAAAATGAACCATAAAGTGTGATAGTTTTATATTAAAAATTTGCTTCTTTTCCTATTCATAATTGCTTTAGCTAATATAAAAGTTGAAATCTTAATATGATTAGTCATTTGTTTGGGTGAACAGAAAGTGTTACATAAAGAAATGAGAGCATAAGGGAACAAGAGATGCACTTATTCAGACAAGGCAGCAAGACATACATTCCAACAGAGCAGGGCCCTGTGATCCTTAATTTACATATGAATAATTAATATGCATACCCCAATAATGCCACTTTCTGTGCACTACATTCAGTATGAATTATTCAGAAACATTTCAAAAATGCCTTTTGTAGTCGAGGGAATTACCACCCTCCAAGATATGTAGAAAATAAAAATTGTTTGAAAAATGGAATAGAAACAGAAGATCTGATTAAAAAGATTCCAGAAAAGAAAGTTTCTTGATGCAACTATTTTGCTTTTTCTGTGTGCTTTATCTTCTAAGGATTGTACTTCTAGTGATTATACCAGCTTTTAAGAGTATAGGTGTACATTTGAGTACCCAGAAAAAGAGAAACCTGAAATTGTACAAATAGCTGCTTCCTAGGAGCATGGAGCAACCCAAAAGTTAAACAGTTCCAAGGAGGGCACGCTTGAAGGACAACGTAAGTCAGGACAACAAAGCATGCAGACACACAGTTTTGTGTTTTGTCTTGTTTTAACTGTTGTATGTCAAAGCATAGAGAAAGAATGAGCAGATGTTTAGCTCTCTTATATACATTATACTTGTGGTCATAAAAATCACAACATAAGACAGGATTAGAGCCACTTCCAGGGCTGGGCCAGCTCGTGACAATGGGTTCACCCTCAGTGAGGTGCAGGTCATTTCTCCTGGTGACCAAGTGAGCTTAGAACTGGACAGAGGCATAAAAGTGCTCGCTGAGGTTCAGCGAAGTTGGATCATCACAGGAATTCCATGGGACTACTGTCGGAGTCCCTGTGAATCACTCATTGCTCTGAAGTTCAAGACTTTAAACTGCTCAGCTCTGTGTTTCTCTGCTTTTGTACAGGTAGGGATGAATCCCAACATGGTTGGTGTGAAAGGAAATGCATGCACAAAGTCAGATGTACAATAATGTATGTTCTTGCTGAAGCAAAAGAACTAGTGGCGTGAACCTCCAAGAAACTTGGAAAGGCAGAACTGAACAGCTTAGTAGTTAATGAGGTGTGGGTAGTTTCTAGGGCTAGATGCCTGGCTTTAAATTCCAAAACCACGGTGAATAAGTAAAGGACTTGAGCAAGTTTTCTGAACTTCATTTACCTTTACTTCCACATTTATAAAATGAGAATAACAGCACTAGATATCTAGATAGATTTATTATGAGGATTGAATGAGTAAATGCACATAAAATACACTTAGAATCAAACCAACACATTACAAAGCTTTATAAATGTCAGCTAACATCATTGCATCATAAAGATTTAAAACATACACTCCATAGTCAGACAGCTATCCTGATTTCACTTCTTACTAATGAAGAGAAATGTCTCACTCCCAGTCCCTAGTACAACACACCTATTCCAGAAGGTTTTTGTATAACTTAGCAAATTGCTCAGTTTGCAGCATATTAGCTGTTAGAAACACCGTTACTGTTATTCTTCATATTTTGTGAGATTTTCAGTAAACATCATTGAAGCTTATATTTGATTCACAGGCGAGAACTGTGACATTATTCAGGGAAACAGGAATGTCTTAAACATTTTTATCTAATCTCTTCAATGACGTCCTGTCTTGCAGGCTTTCAGACTCTTCAGAAACCCAGAAAAGGGACAAACTATTGTGTTATATTTGGTAGCGAAGTGTACTATTTTAGTATATAAAACTAGATTCTCATATACTAGAAGAATGTTCATCCTGTAGTCTATCTGGCATGGCCATACAGTTGTGAAATGTACATTTATACTAAGTAAATTTGAATATGAAGTACTTAGGCAAAATAGTTATTCTATGTGTTTATTTTCACGAGACAAATATAAAAACACTGCACTTGGGAGACACAGATGAAGCATTCTCTCATTTCTATTGCATCAAAGGTTAGATTATTTGATCCATAACATTTACACCTGGGTGTAACCTACCAGAAATAAACAATTTTAACATAGGGTGAGAAGATCATACCATGTATGTGTTCTCCTGAGCTTTTTCTAGGACATTAACATAATGTACAAGGTGTCAGTAAATGATTCATACCAACAGACTCAGTGTTCATAGCATGTGCAAAGTTGTAGTCAAGTATGAAGAGTTTCAATTACAAAAAGAATGAATAAGATGTAGCATAAATTGAGATTTTTATCCAAAATGCTTGGCACTGGAAGTATTTTTTATTTATTTATTTATTTATTTATTGCATTTTAGGATATTTGCATTTATATAATGAGGAACCGTGGGGAGTGACACAAGTCTAAGAATGAAATTCATCTATGTTTTATATATATCTTACACACCTATATTGAAGGTAATTTTGCACAACATTTTTGGAAAATGTACATTTTAACTGTAACCAGTCACATGAGGTGAGATGTGGAAATTTTCACTCTGGCGTCATGGCAGCACTCAAAACTTTCAGATTTTGGAGCATTTCAGGGTTTGAATTACTTGATTAGGGATGATCAACCTGTCTAAGGTTCCTGTTGTCATATGACCCTCATCCCGCTTGGTATGTTTACTATTTTCTTAGGTAAGACAAGGTATGAGGTAATTATCCTGAAGAATATTAATGGAAGGGTCCATTATTTAATCACCAATTCCTTAATGGGTGTGTTAATGGTCATGAAATCACTTGACTGAGTCCAAAATTGCTCATTACATATAAATACTAAAATACCCAGACCATCTCTACTCCCACTAGTCCTGGTTTCCTAGTGAATTCTCACAATCACATCAAAGCATCAGCTCTCTTGTAGCTAAAATTTTGGAGGGATTTAGCATGCCAGGTAGGCTTAACTTTCTAAATATTCTTTCTTTAATTTCACGTTTGTTAACTGATAATCCATGTCTTCTGTTAGACATGATCTTGTTTTTAAATTTTAAATTACTTTTTGAAAATCAACCCCAAGATCTTAATATATGTCATAACTCCATCAGTGACATCTCATAATTCTTATTTTTCATGGTAATCTTACCTTTGCAATATTAAATGGCAAATGAAGGAAAACATTTTTACCACTCAACCGTATTCTCCTTTTCTTTTCCTTCATTTCTAGTTCCTTCTTTTTTTTTTTTTTTTCTGGTACCTGGAATTGAACTCACAACCCTGTGCTTGCCAGGCAGGTGCTGTGCCGCTGAGCTAAATCCCCAGCCCCATTTCTTGTTCCTTCTTTGACACTGACAGTTGAAAGAAAAAAACTTTCTTCACTGTTTTTTACTGATGAAACTAAAACTAAAATCTTCAAAACAGTAGATAATGGACATACGCACATCTTCAGGGATCTATCACACGCTCCATTTCTTCCCCAAACAACTTAGGGCATGAAGTCTCACTGAAATCAGCTAGAGATGCAAGTCAAGAATGGATTTTCACAATGAAGCCTCATGTGAGCAGTGTAATCAAATTCTATCCTTTTATAAAACATTGATCATCAAAGGCCTTATTTTTGCAGTCCTTCACATCACCCCACCTTTTTTCCTAAATTTTAATTCTACTTTAGAGTGGACTTTAAAAATAAATTTTATAGTTTCTTTGGTAATAAATTACCATCTCCATATAACATTTAAATTAAAGTTACAAAGAAAACATTTTCTCTACAGAAACTTTATCTAAAGAAACATTAGTCCCTGGATGTCTAAGAACAATTGGTACGATACAATTCTCCCAATTTGTAGATTCATACAATTATTTTCTACCAAATCAAACTCTAAAGCAGAGAGAATGTCAAGGTATTTATTTTAGTGGGCAATCTATTACATTGTATAAGAGTAGGTCACTTTCTGTCTCTGTCTTTCTGTCTGTCTCTTTTACACACACACACACACACACACACACACACACACACCAAAGCAAAACAAACACAAAATCCTTGAATGCTTCACACCTCATTTAACAAAAGTCTTCCAGGGATAAAGTAAAGCTCAAGGGTTCTGCCTTAAAAGCTTAGAAGGTTCACAGCAGGAGGCCACATTAAGAGAGAGTGGCAGATCCTCCTTGCATCACACTTTACCTATCCCAGGAGGCTCCCAGAAGATGTAGACTGCAGGTAGCACCAGCGACCAGGCACTTTTGCTTCCCATTTAGAACCAAAGTTCTCCATCTTAGACAGTGCTACATGATGGTAGTGGATAATTATGTAGAGTTAATTAATGAACCTTAAACAGAGTAATTTATTGAGTAATTTAATAAACCATGAAGTTTTAAGAGAAAAGCTATCTGAGTATAGGTGTTCAGACTTCAAGGGTCTGTAGATAACCAAGGACAAATACTTAGAATCCCCAAATCATCACTTCACCAATTGCACAAGCACAAAAATAGCAACTTCTTTGGCTGCTATATTTCATGAGATAATATATGTTAAATATTTATCCAAACAAACACTTTAAAATTTTGTAAACATTTACAGTGGAAGCATTTTAAGGGTAAATTAAATAGTTTTCTACCTTGTTAAATCAAGATGATAGAGGAAATAAAATTTTGTTGGTGAGTTGGAATCACCAGGACTGCATACACTAAAGGTGGTGTCATGAAGATATTGGTAAGATGGCTCTTGAATCTCCAGAAATCTAATTTCCAAATGAAGTAATCCTGGATTTCCTTCTTAATGGTGATGCTACATTTAGAAATTACTAAGGGAAAATACTTTTCATTCAGAGACCTAAGTAGCGGAATGTATTTTGTTCTAATAATGGAAATGTAAGGTAAAAACAACAATGACCTACACTGGGAATACACAATCCTGTCAAAATAGTGTTCACAAAAAGAATTCTCAGACCCTATCTTAGAAAATTATGGAACAATCTGGGAAATAAGATACAGCTAGGAGCAAGTGATGTTCAACACATGTGGTTAGCTGGAAAAAATAACAGAGGTCATAGGCAGAATGCCCAGGTTAATGGCAAATGATTTCAGCCCCTTTCAAGATAAATTAGCAGAGAGACAATGAATCGGTAGAATTTAAAGCCCCTCCTGGAGTCCAAGTATAAAACCCTTCAAAACGTATGCTTTGAATCTGACCATGAGAAATTTATTACCTTAGGGGAGGAATTTAAAACAGGTGTCCCAGGCAACTTTGCATTAAATAAGACACTACACTCGTTGAAAAACACAGATTAATACTGCAAGTCAGGTTCACGTGCTGACTCACAGCAAGTCAGGTTCAACGTGCTGACTCGCAGCAGGGGTGCTGCTTGCTGACCAGAGCCCACACAGAGGAACGATAAGGAGAGGAAGTAACAGCCCAAGTTTCAGCGGAGAAAAGAGCCTAAAAATATTGCCCAGAGTTTGGTGCTTCCTGCCTGCTGGGACAGGTGCAGCTGGATTCAGAATGAGGTTAAGCAGCAGAGCTGCTCTATGAAGTGGCTGCAATAGTTTAGTGCTGTTTGATTTACCTACTAAGAAGAATGTGTTTGATTGTTTTTGAAGCTAGTGGCAAAATAACTGTTGGGATGTTGCAGGACAATCTGAAGGTCTGTATTAAAAACAACTTGTGCTAAAGCAACTTTGTGTTGAAGGTCATATGATGGAATCATTGCAAATAATCATAATTAGCATGTATGTTAGTGAGTGCTTGGGGTAGGCGAAAAAGAAAGCCAGCAAATTCTTGATTGGGTTTCACTCTGGAGAAGGTTGGGGATAAAGACTGAACAGCTGAAATGTTCACGCTAAGATTTAGAACGATGGGAGAGGTGGCTCCATCATGGCCAGCAAAGTGGCAGCAGCAAGCGAGGGGGAGAAGTTCCGGTGTACACTGAAAAACGCACTGAAGTGGGGCAGCAGAAAGCCAGACGTGTGAAGGAAAATGGAAGCGGGAACTCACCAGGTCCGCGCGTAGTACTCGGGGGTTTAGGAAATGAGCCGAAGTGCTTCTGCATCAGAGTACCCCTCACATCTCAGGTCTGGTGTACAAGTTATCCCGGGGGAGGATCTAAAGTCCTCAGGAAAAACACCTGCCTTTCAGCGAGGGCCAGACAGCTGAAACAGGCTCCTGGATTTTCTACCCTCCCATTCAAGAAAGGCGCAAGCAAATGAGATTTTCCCAGGTGAGGGCATGGGAGACGCCAAAAGCTGTAGAGGCAGCGCCAGCAGGCCTTTGCAGAAGTTGAAAAGATCCTGATGAAAGCCCTGTTATGGTGCATGTCTGGATGTCCCCCAAAGTGTCACGCAGTCATGGGGCAGGTTTCCGGAGTTTATGATTGAGCCATGGTGCAATGCTGGGATTCTGGGTGTGAGTGCTACACCCGCGCTGGGGCGGGCAGCCTGCATACAATGTAAGGGAGGAAAGAAGCTGCTTGCTGCCACTCCTCCCTTTTGCACTTGTTGCTTTGCTTTCTTCTGCTGTCACAAAATGTTGCCCTCTGCCATGTGATGCTCTGCATTGCAGCCAGCTGAGTATGGACTGAAACCTACACAAACTATGAGCTAAATAAACCTTTCCTTCCCTAATTCCGGGTGTCAGGTATTTTGTCTCAGCAACAAAGAAAAGTAACCAAGACACGCCAAGGAAAAAAACTGTGGCTTAGGGGCTACAGGAGCAAGCAACATCTGCAAAAGTGAAGCCCTGACAAGAGCACACACAGAACCAGTTCATAAACGGGCACTCGCCCATTCTTCTGTAAAAAAGTATTTTAGGCCATTAGTGATGTTTTCTTATTTTTCTTTAATTCCGATTAATCTCAGGTGAGTCTTCTTTGTGTCGTCTAGCAGCTCTTGGATCCATGTCCCACCATCTCTTGATTGTAAGGTATCTCTGATGTGTGGTTGACTGCATGAGCCCCAGCTTGCTGTTCTGACGCTGTCTTCCCACATTCTCTGCTGCTTGCACTGTCAATAGAAATCTGTACCTTCTGAGTTTTTGTTTAGTATCTTTTCATGGCCTCTATTTCTTTGCTAAACGGGTAATTCATATTTTGTGTCAGTTTGGATGACTCGGCTAGTTTTTTATTTGGGTCATAAGCTTGCTGATCATTTTGGTTATTAAATCTGTTATGTGCGGTATTTCTATATTCAGTCTCCCCAAAGTGACCCACAAAGGCAGTGGATCCTCAAGGTACGATGACTCTCACAGGCCCTGGTACAGACTGTAGGTGCTCCCAGGGGCCACGGACGGTGGGCGGTGGGCAGTGAGCAAGATGTCCTGCGGGAACAGCCCCCTTGGTGTTGGGGGAAGAATCAAAACCTCAGTAAACAGCAAACGTTGATGAGGCGGCAGGGAGAAGAGGAACGTGCTACACTGTTGGTGGCAGTGTAAAGAGCATGCAGAGTGCAAACCCAGCATGGATATCACTGTGGAGATCTCTCCAAGAAACTAAAATCAGAAATCATGTTTGACCCAGCTATTCCCCTGATGGATGTCTGCCTGAGAGAATGTTCATAGCAGAACAATTTATGACAGCTGAATCTTGGAAGTGGTCTATACGTCCATCAACAGATGCCTGGGCCCACTGTTAATTTGTATTATTTTGTCTTGAAATCCTGTATCACTTTAAATATTCTTGCTTTGGTTTGTTTATGTTTGTGTTACTGGTATGCTGCTACTGTTCTATTTTTTGTTTGTTTGTGTCTCATTTACTATGCTGTTTAAAATTAAAAAAATTCTCAAGAAAATGTCATATATATACACAATGGAGTATTACTCATCCATGAAGAAGTATAAATTTGAGTCATTTGTAGGAAATGAATGCATCTTGTGGTGATAATTCTTACAGAAATAAATCAATCACATAGTTTAAATATATGTGGTTTATCTTATAGGAGAAACCTAAACTATAAATAATTTTAGAATAATATGAAAGATAGACAATAGGAAACAGGGAGCTAGACCGTTAGCAAATGGGAAGGAGATCGAGAGATAGAGGGAAGGGAGAGGGACACAGGGAAAGGGGATCTAAAAATAAATTGGATTTGTACAGGCACCGACCCCCCTGCATATGCATCCATTATGTTTTCCAAACATGTATTAATTTGAAAAGATGTATGATAGTTACAAGGCAAGCTTTGGGTTCTTAAACTATGAATGTACCCATCTTCTTTCATCTTAAAAGTGTTTTTAAGACAAAATGAGCAACCTAACCTGTTATTGGTACACTCTTATGCTATTCAGGAATAATTCTCAGTCAACCGAGAAATATTCCTAAAGCATCTTTCATGTGCCCAGTTACAAGCT
This sequence comes from Chinchilla lanigera, assembly GCF_000276665.1. Lineage (NCBI taxonomy): Eukaryota > Metazoa > Chordata > Mammalia > Rodentia > Chinchillidae > Chinchilla > Chinchilla lanigera. The sequence continues at coordinate 18,538,632 of NW_004955441.1, forward strand.
CAGTCACAGGACAGTGAAGAAGGATGAAGTAGTCACAGCCTTCTTTGACTAATATTGGGGCATAGAAAATCATACCTCGGACTGTAGTGGTTTAGCATGCCAAGTACATACAATGGCAGGATACTTTTAGGGCTGGAACAGTCTGTAACCTTTCTCTACCTGACTATGTAAAATGTCCTTTCTACCCGTCCTCCACTGGGAAGGAAGAACTAACTGCTGCACAGGGATTTCTAGAGGAACAAGAACGGACGTCGCTTCCTGACTTTCCTTTTTCAATCTAGCACCATTAAGTCCACCCCTTCGTGTCCAGTAACAATTCTGCAGAGCTCTCCACCCTTCCTTTAATCTAAGTATAAAAATGATCAGCTTTCTCCGGATCTTTAGGTTTCAATTTGTGAAGAACCCTCCGTCATGCAAACCTTTAATTAGTTATTATACTTTTGCCTTATTATCTCATCTTTTGTTATATAGGATTAGGGCAGGAAGGACAGCTTGAAGTTTAGCCTGTGAGTCAAACTTGGTGTTACACGGCCATCGCAGTGCGCTGAATGATACGAAATCACCCTGGTGTGTAGTCGACTGCAGAGGTAAGAGGAAGAGGAAGGCGGGAGGGAGCACTTAGAGCAGATGAGGTAGGCGGGAGGGGAGACTTCCTCCACTGAAGGGGTGAACTCTTATTCGAAGGCTGTCGGCACAGCTGTTCTGAGAGAACTTGGCTGGGTATTCAGTGTGGAGAGAGCTAACTTGTTGAAGAGCTACAGACGAATTGGGAGAAGTTCCCTGGAAACAGCGTGTGAAAAGAAGTGGCACGTTAAAGAGTCCGGAGGCAAAATAAAAGAAGCTGGCCAGGAATACTGCAGGGAGCGGGGTGACGTGTTCAAGAGCAAAAGCAAAAGAGAATGTTATGAAAACGGGGTATATTGGATAACGTTTCCCATGCCACTGCAGAAGTCACTAAGGGGAAAACACGCCCTTAACATTCAAAAACCAACCCATTGATAAAATGTAGTTGGGACAAACAATGTGTCCAAAGCAGACATTCTCCCAAATTGCCACTTATTTTTATTTTTATGCTACTTTTCTTAAATCAGAAGAGTCATTCTTTCTAATGTTGAATGTCATAATGCAAATTATACCTTAAAATTTTTTTCTGTTCAGTTTTATGGGATTTCTGGGCCATCCTCTCTCAGATCTATAGGTTGAATCTACTTGTAAGTGTGGCACTGTCAGAGACATGGAACTTGGGTAACTTTTAATCATGCTCTCTTCTCTCTCTGTCTTCCTCTCTCTGTTTCTTCTCTCCTCTATTCTTTTACCCTCCAAGCGTCTCCTCTCCATCTCCTTCTTTCTCTCTCTTCTCCTGCTCAGTTCCTCCCTGCAAACACACAGAGAACTCCCTCTAAGGAAGACCGTCAATCTGCTCTGTGTCCGCTGCCTTCTGGTTCCAGTGGTTACTTGGTCTGCGACTTCTCAGCCAGTTCACATTTTGCATTTCAATAATTCTGATTTATCGTCCTGTCTTCAGAGAGCATCTCTGTTCTGTCCCAGTATTGTCAGGAGGGGGCACTAAAGGTGCCGCTCTCAATCTTCTGGCTCTTCCAGCTGGGAGACACCTGGGAGTCGTGCCGTGATGGTCCCAGCAAGCTGAGCACTGCTGGCAGGTGAGAGAGCGAACAGGAAAAGGATGGGGAGGGCAGAGAGAGAGCCAGACCTCAGCTCTCTAACTGAGCACCCCTGAAACCTGTGCGGGACCAGGCTGTAGGAGCTCTCCGTGATGCCACTGTGCTCATGGCTCAGCAGAACCTCGGCAGTGTTAACACTTGGAGCAAAAACGCTCATTCTTCGCAGACATTCTAAAACACAGAACACCCTTGTAAGTGGGCTATATATATACACATCTAAAATATTCACACATAAGATTATGTGTAAATCATGAGAAATTCTTAATGGAAACCCGGTTCAGGAAGCAACTGCAGGAAGTAATTGTAGGTTATTTCTGAGTAGTGTTAAAATTCTTCTGGATAAAAAATATTTTCACATGTCAAATAGGGTCACAGAAAGTTTTTAAGAGTATCTCAGTTATTCAGGAGTACCTTAGCTGTTATTAAGTGTTCTTTGGGTTTAGGTATGGATTTACTGAGGAAAAAATTGTTCTTTCTTATTATACCTTCCTATAGCATTCAATAAATCTCTGTAAAGTTATATTTTGCCTTTCTCAAATGGATGAAGTTTTCATTTGACAAATACTGATCACTTGTACTGTTTCAGATTTGTGACTCAATATGGTAAGGTATTACATATGATATAAAAGTTCATGTGGTTACAATAGAGTCAAATCCTAGCATGCTAATTCTCTATCTCTTAGAATTTATTCTAAATAATATTACAAAGAGCATGTAATCATAGGCAATCTACGTAACCTCTAGGAGCCTATTTTCATAGTAGCATATAGAGCTCCACAACACTAGGAAAAATATAGTGTATGCTTTTTAAAAAGGTGAATTTGATATTTTTTATTCAAAAATTAATCTCTTAATGTTGCCCTGGTTTCTGGATAAATTCAACTTTGAAAGCATGAAGTTATACAAGGGATACATCCATTGTAAATGCACACTAAAGAATCACTTTGTTATATTTGTACTTAGAGCAAAGGAGTATTGAAACTTTCTTTTATAATGGCAATATATACTGCATTACACCTGCAAGTTATTCAAAATCTGGCAAGGTAATAGGAGTACAAATGGGCTTTTACAAAAGACTCGGGAAAGATGTGTTACTTCAATTCTGAGCACTGTAAATCTCAACTACGGATAAAAAAATCTGGCAAAAAACAAGCAGTGTGTAAGGAGACAGAATTCTAGAAGCAAGGGAAAATCTAACTCAAGACAGAGTAACATCAGTTTCACAGTACAGGGCTTAAAGAAACACAGAAGAGAGAACTACTCAAGGTGAGCAGGTAAATAATTTCACTAAGCGCTAGTACAGTTTGGAGTTTGGTTTTGCAAAGTGGACACAATATTAATATAGAAGAAGAAAGAGCAGCTCAGAAGGAGAAATGTATTTATTGAGGGTGAGAGATCAGAAGAGCAAGACTATGTAATAGAATGTGCAATTAATTTCTATTTTCTCCAAGAAGTAGGCCTGGCGGACACGGATGACTCTATGTCTACAATGCAAAGGCTTCCCTGGCTTGGAAGTAGTGACTTGGCTCTGGGGTGGCCTCAGCGAAGGGAGCCAGGCTCTGCAGCCCCCCTTCTGACCCCAGAAGGGCACAGAGACCTCCTGATGCTGGCAGAGTAATCCAGGGCGGACTGGAGTTGTTCTCTCAGGCTAAATGGAATATTTTAACCGCTAGCACCTAGCTAAAAACTTTCACTGTTTGCAATAATTAAACCTATCATCTCGGGGCTGCTTCACCTGTGTACGCTGCCCCAGTGCACTGCCGTGAGAATTTCCCTTGGAGCCAGGTGAGGAAGCCATGGCTTTGCTAGATTTGGCCCCTGCCTTTAGCAGAGGCTGCCGTCTGCCCGTGTGCTCCCTGTAGGGCTCGGTAGCCTAGATCTCTTTGCTTTCGGGGACTGAAGCAACACATTAGTGGTATTGTGATGATTTTCTCAGTGTGGTTTATGCACTATTAGTTCCATCTCAGAACCCTTTAGCTAAATGCATCTGGAAATAATTATTTTAAAGGATAACCAATTGTTTTGACAATTATAGGGCAAGGCTTTCAATAGATAGAGCAGCATTAAATTTAGGTTTTGTAAAACTACCGGAACTGGGTTTTCAAAGTGCGCACAGTGTTCAAGGCTGCCACTGAAATGCTTTCATGCTAAGTGGCTTATTATTTCCACTACTGTAGACATAGGGATCAGATCACCTCTTGGCTCATACCCTCATTATAATGGTATCAGCTAGCACTCACATGGCTAATTTCCTGGGTTTATCTCTCTGATCACTGCAGGAGTTTCTGTGAAAGATGCCAATTCTTTTAGAAAGTGTGGCAGTTATAAACATATTCATCTCTAGGCTCCTGTAAATACCTTCCATGGAAATAGATAAAAATCAACTCGAAGGAAAAGACATTTCATTTTGTGCACAGTGCGCTTCCAAGGACAGCTGTGCTAACGGGCAGACACAACAATTCATCTGTTAATGGTGAGGACACAGTTCAGAGTGCCTTCTGGTAGTTTCCCGGCTGAAAGGAACCCATGCCGGACAAGAGATGGTGTCTAGAAATTATGACAGTCCGAGCCTCCCTCATTCCCCTCCCTGGAGGTGACACTTTCCTGACTTCTGCAGTCCTTCTGACCCCTTCACTGCGTCCAGGAGCAGGGATGCCATGAGCCCCAGTTCCTTCTTCAGCTGGGTTAGCATCTCCCGGAATCAACGATGGTCTATGCTGCGGACATGCTTATGTTACTGCCTTTCTTTGGCTCTTCCGGGCTGAGAAGGAAGGAGGTACTCTTAAATCTTGCTGTTTCTAAAGTGTACTGGGCAGTAACAGCAGCATGAACACTGGGGACCTGGAAACAGTGGTTCTTTAGAATGAAGAGATCCCATAGACTGACCATTTACATCCCCTCCACTCGGATATGCGGAAACCTTAACCACCAGTGTAATGGTATTTGAAAATCTGTCCTTTGGAAGGTAATTAGCATCAGACTGAGTCATCAGGTCAGGGCCCTAAGGAAATGCTGGCCTCATAAGGAAATGCAAATCTCGCTCTCACCCTGACTTCCTTCCTCATAGCTACGTAAGGATACAGAAAGAAGGCAACCTTATGCCAGGAAGAGAGAGACCTCACCAAGAGCTGAATGGGCCAGCACCTTAGTGTTGGACTTCCCGGGCTCCAGAAGTGTGAGAAATGAATTTCTTTTGCTGAGGTTTCCCAGTCTATGCTAATTTGTTGTAGCAGCCTACAATTCTAAGATGGAGGGAGAGGAAGAACCTTGGCTTTCATCTCCACTGCAGGAATATCAGCTAATTTTTGGAGGTTTCCTCTCAACCCTTCTTCACTTCTCAGGTGAAGGGATTCATCTTATGTGATTGGCGGTCTTGGAAAAGGGAACTGAGCAGGTATGATTGGGAACACTTAAACTTTTTTCCCAGAGCCTGCCTAACCAGTGAGCAAAGGTATTCTGGGTCCCCCTCGGCAGTGTGGTAGGAGTCTGCCTCGTTGGAGGAGATCTTTGCGGTCCAGATTACCAGACAGGGAGCTAAATTAATTCAGGGACAAAATCTTACCACACTTACTTGGCTGTGTCACTAAAGCCACCTTTCCAGTCATTTTATTAGCAATATGTAGATGCCCATTGTGGAAGACCCCTGAGATGGCTCCCCCTGAAAGAAGGCAATTTGCCTCCATTTTGGTTCGCCTTTGGCCCTACTCCTGCGTACTGATGTTCACGGAGCTGGCTAGGAAAATGCTCTACCCTCTTGACTGGCTTCAAGCAATGCAAAGGGGTCCAGCCCCAGCGTGCAGCCTTTGGAGGATGGGGCAGGCCTGTGATGCCCCGCTGATAGCTCCCTAGGTGTGAGCTAGGCTAAAAGACACCCCGCTGTTGGCTGGGACTGAGATTCAAAGGAGAGGCAGTGAGAGGCCCGGCAATGAAGGCTGAACATCAGCGCTGAAGCAGCTGACCCAAAACACAGGATATTTCCTCAAACTGCGTTACGCAGATTCCTCCAACTGAGAGGCTCCCTGCTACTGGAGTCTGGGACCCTTTCCGCAAACCTCTCTCTGCACGGTGCAGAGGTGCCGTGGTGCCTCCTCCCTGGTGCAGCTCACAGCACCTCCCGCCATCCCCGCAGTCACTCCACCCCAGCCACCCTTCTCTTCAGGAGTTAAGAAAACCCGGGTTTGGCCCAGGGCCATGGCCTTTGTTCCAACTGGACTTAGGACCCTCCGTGGCTCACAACTGCAGATATGTCCGTGTCCCTTTGTCTCACCATGGGTTGCATTGGAAGTGGGATTGGCATTTACTTGGGAGAATTCCAGTAACTTTTCCCTGGGATCACAATTATAATTTCTCCGGAGCATGACAGGTCCAGTCAGGCTCCATAGCCCATCTGCCCCTTATGTTAACCTTGTAATGAGTAATGAACTCGGGAGCTGTTCCGGTTTGGATCTGAAATGTGTCCCCAAAGCTTGTCCATCCTGGGCTTGGTCCCCAAAGCAGCAGGGATCAGAGGCAGGGCCTCCACAGGTGATTAAATCTTGAGGGCTTCAGCCTCATGAATAGATTGCTGATGGATTTGTAATTGAATAGATTGTAGACAAATGGTGGAGATTTAGGAGGGGAGCTGGTTAGAGGAAGTAGGTCCGTGTGGTCATGCCCTTGAAGGCTATATTTTGGGCCCCGCTTCCCAACAGGGAATTGAATAGCTTTCCTCCACTATTTTTTTCTCCGAAATGTAGTGCCTTACCTCAGTCCTAAAAGCAACGAGACTAACCCCTATAGACCAGAACTTCTGAAATCACAAGTCAAAGCAAGACTTTTCTCCTGGAAAGCTGTTTTTCTCAGGTATTTTGTCAGGGACAGAAAGCTAACTAAAGGAGGAGAGCAAGGGTGGGTCTCATGAACACACCAAGACTTACCAGTAGAGACCTGCAAGTGTTACACTCATGGGAGTAGTCACTTGTCCTGGGTACCATACTGAATACCCAGTATTATAGCATAGTAGTTAATTACCCAGACTTCGGCAACATACTGCCTCCATTAAAATCATTTATGTCATGGATTTTATAGTTTCAGATAATCATTTATCCCCTCTGTCTCTGTCCATCTTAAAATAATAAGAATTATACTAGTTTTACCTCACAGGATTACTGGGAAAATTCATTGAATTATATGTTTAGAAAAATATCAGAATATACTACATGCCAATAAGCATTAGTTAGCATTCCTTACAAAAACCAGTAATTAGTTTATCTTAATTTTATAGATGAGGGTACTGACATTAAGCATAGTATGTAAGAAAGATCTCACAGCAAACTGCAGCAAGGAGCTTTGAACCTATATGTAGCTGAGTGTGTATGTTTCCCCAGAAGGTTGTTTATCAAGGCAGAATGCTAGTGGATGAGAAGAAAGAAGAAAAAGGATGCTATGATGTCTTCATCTTCTGAATTGTTCCTGAGAGAAGAGAATGTGCCCTGACTCGCAGTATAAACTTGTCGTGTGTGCTCTAAAGAATGTTGTCTTTTCTTACCGCCTGTATATAATCAAACATCCACACCTTGTTTCCAGAGCTGCTCATGTGAAGCCTGTCACAATCTAAATTGTATCTAAACTATCGTTTAAATATTTCTGAAAGTTTCATCCTTATAATAAAGGCCCTCCCTCCTCCCCATCCATCCTATCAACATGAGGAAAATCATGAAGGCATTCTTTACAGTTGGAATATAGCATTGCTATTTTTAACAACAAAATCCGCTAAGCAATGTAACATAAATTTTGATGAACTTCTTGCATCTTCTCTGTCAGCTCAAATCCTCAGTTAGCTCAAATTCCTTTGCAATTAGAGCATTTTAAATCTATGAGCTTCACTTCCTAGTCAGACACTGTTCTCAGCTTAGTGGTGCACTGTAAAGCCACAAATGATCCACAGTGAAGGAAAAGTGTCATAAAAACGTGGACAATATTCTTTCCTCAGAAGCGTGCATTTTCACACTACATGCTTACTTCATCCACCTGACATCCACCTTACTACATCCACCTTGACTGACGAAAGAGTCTTCTGATTTACGCATTATGGACCATTGGACTGCAGCGGTAAGAAAGTGGGTTATGGAGGGTTGGATAATGACCCACAGCAATTTTGTCTTCCAGTAATCAGAAAAAAATTTTCTAGGCCAGTGTACTGAAGAAAACTTAGTTCTATTAGAATCTAAAGACTCTGAAATACCAAAGGGGATGAGGCATATTCGGATGAGTTCACAAAAGTCGAGCCACTCACCAGCAACCCAGCTCTCCTAGTTGCTTGAGACATTGCTGAGGGAACCTGGACAGTACAAACACGATTATTATGGTTCTGTTGGGATTGTTGTACCTCATTTGTTAGTGAGTGAAAGGAACTTTACTTTTCTTCTGACATAACATTTCTAGCCATTTCCATGTAACCTTCTCTAAAACAGAAATGCAACCAACGCACTTGCTCTGTTAAGGAAGAGCTTGGCGGTAGGACACAGTTCCCCTAACTCTGGAATCACAAAAAAGCCTGAACCTCTGACTCCAAAGCAGACAATAGAGAGTTGTCACAAAAACTAGACAGGTGGCTTGTCCAAGGTGATTAAACATGTCTATACCTGACAGCAACTGTTCCCACTATTTACCCCAACCTGAAGGAGAAGGACTTCTTAATTAGTGCTGGAGAAGATAAACGAAGAACTGACAGAAACAGTACGCACAGTTTTGCTATAATGAAGGCAGTCGTGTAATGAAGCAGAAGCCAATTTATTACTCTACCCAATCACAAACTACTCAGTTGCTATAATAGCAATTTCCAAACTTCACCTGTCACCATTGTGAGCAACGTGGGAGATCAGCAGGCACATAATACATGAAATTTCCCTGATACAAGCTTAATTTTCATATTTGCATGTCTTTAATAAAGTTTTGAATGAGGATAATATTAGAAAAGGTCAACGAATAATGAGAGCTTGGCATTATTGCAGGTAAAAGTGTTATATTTCTGAAGTGCAGTAGGCAAGCCAGGTCATTTGCAAATGTAAAAAACTCACCCATGTTTAGGGAGAAAGGAAACAGAGAAAAAAATTAATAAAGCCAGGAAGGAAATTATTGGAAAAGAAATATTAAAAATACCATCATTAAGGGCTTTAGTCTTTTTCAATTCCAGGAGGCTTTACTTTCTTCAACAAAATTATCTCAGTTTTATTGATAGGAGGAAAATTACCTCTGACAGAGTTTTACAAATTCTATCTCTGTCATCCACAGCTCCCCAAATGCCAAAGATGGGCTTACGCTTCCTCTTTTACTTTTTCCGGTGGGACAGGGAGAGAAAACATAGAATATTTGGTGAGTTTCTCTATGAAGCATCATAATTTCTATAAGAAAGTGTTTTAAGGAGAATAACTGCATGTTAACACTGAGAGTGGTCGATATATGTCCTGGGTGTGTTTCCTGAACAAATATCACGAAGACTTCTGAGGGAGAGAGAAACGCGCAGTGGTTCCATGCAGTTCCTTCAAGAGCCTCCACTAGTAGGTGTTTTCTTTTGAGCATACCAGTAAATGTTTATGTCCCCTTTTCCCATGTACAGGTTTCATTAACCCCGTATATAATCCTTGTGCTCATCTATACCATAATACAGAATATGATTTTAATCTCTATTATTTCATTTATGGTTCTTTCTTAATAAGAGAATTTCAAATTTATTTTTAATTCCTTGTAAGGAAATTAATATTACATTTCTTTTGAACTATCAAATATGGGAGGGTAGTCCTGGACTACAAAAGGAATAAAATATGTCCACATTGATTATTTGATATGTATTTGAAAACTAAAGTTCAGGGGTCACAGCTAACTGCTTCATGCAGGATTACTTCTCTTATTGCAAGTGCTGCTGTTACAAATGACAAAATATTTGATGCATTTGAATTTATACATATCCCGGTCTGCTCCTAAGATGATGTTTTTCAGGACTTCCTGTCTAGAAGGCACATTAGTAGTTGCTTACACTACTTACTATGGTTTTCTTTTGTTTACTATAAAGCACGTGAAGATTAGCAGTACTAGGGACTTGACCAAGATAACAGATTATAGTAGCAGATTCAGAATTAGTACCTCAGTCATTTTCATCTCTGCTGTTAATTTGAAAGTCTGTCATCTTATTCTGATACCATTTTGCTCATATTACAAAAGATACCATATTTAATTTTTATATTTAGAGATTAGAACATATTTAAAACTAAAATTAAAAAAAAGAGAGATAGTCACATCCCTAAGAAATGATCAACATTTTTGTTATACATGGAAACAACAGTATCAGTCTAGACCACAAAATTCATGCATATTGATGGGCAAAAATCAAAGTATAGATTTTTGTGACTACATGGTGCCGGCATACATCTGAGGGACATATTTTGATTCTCTTATTCCACTTCCCCTCGTTACACACCTCCCTCCCTCTGTCTCTGTCCTTTCCCCTCGTTTGCATTTTTTCACTATTACTTTAGTTCACTACTGCAACATAAAGATGACATTCACTGTGAGTGGTTGCTGCATGTACATGACGCATCTTAATTCAAGATCCCCTTATGTAGTGATAGTAAAATATATGAAATTTCAAATCAATTTATAACTCTATTAAGAATAGATATTATATCGGTTTGAGAGGTAAAGAGAAATAATTAACCATGAAACCAACTATTTGGTTTAAATCAGCGAAACAGCTCCTCTATTAAGAGGATGGCATTTACTTATGTAACAGGGTAAGAAATGAAGGAAAAGAGTATGGTCCGTCAGTGCTCTGCGACTGACTCACCCTATGCGCTGACTTACGATATTTTTATGGTAAACATTTTGCTCGCTTTATCTCAAACTCATCACCTCATCAGAGGAAAGATGAAAAAGCATCCTCGAGACTAAGAACCGTATATCACAAGTCCGAATTCATTCCTCATATTTCTTAATACCACCAAGGACATCTTTGAATTTAAAAAGTGATTATTAAGTATAGTTGGTTGCGTACACGAGCTACACCTTCTCTTGCTAATATTTCTTTCATAATAAAAATGGTGTATTTTTTAAAATTTGGAAAAAATTTAAAGGTTAAAGACAGTAAGTTACATCAAATCACATATTTTAGAATGACTGTAATCAAAATGACAAAAAGTAACTACCTAGACAAGAGCGTGGAGAAATGCAAACCCCCATTCTTTACGGGTACAAACATAAATGCGTACAGGAGCTTTGGAAGTCATTCCCCTCAAATGTCAGCACAGAGTTACACAAGACTCAGTAGTTACATTCCTAAGTGTGCAGACTCAAAAGAAAGGGAAATATTTGTCTGAAAAAAAACCTACATTCAAATGCTCCTGGCCGCACGGCTGAGCACAGACCCAGTGTGTGAGAGCACTGAGCGTGGCTTGACTGAGGCAGCACGTCCACGCAGGGGAAGAGATTCAGGCAGAAAAGAACCCAGGGAGCGGGACGAAGGCTGAAACGCAGAAGCGATCGTCCTGCGGGAGACAGCCCCACAAAGGGCCGCGGGCGCCGTGGAACACTCCGAAGGGATGGTTCTGGGAAGGGCGTCCGCGCCTGCTGGGCCTGGAGGCGCTGAGGACAGGGGAAGCGGGGGCTCGTGCGTGGGAACTTGCTCTCGGGGGAGAGCGGAGGGTTTGAAATCTGCTTGCCCCGCTGACCACACAGCGCTAAAATACGCAAGCCAGGAACTGTACACGTCCGAAGAGCGGCTCTGAAGAGCGGCTGATGGGACTGAACTAAGTGCCTGTTTTCTCCACGTGTCAGCTGTTCTTGGGGAAGAGAAAGAACTAGTCAGAACTGATCATCCACATCCCTGAAACCGCAGGTTCTTTAAATCGAGAAATCGTGTTTTCTTCACCTTTTCTACAGTTCAGGATAAAATATATGAAGTTAAAACTTAAAATCATTTAATCAGCTACGCAGATTGATCCAGAAATTAAGGCGTTTGCTATCATCACGGCAGAATGCGAAGAACACTGAAAAAATGCACGGCGAGCCTCATCCACGCGTGATTCGATTCTTATTGCCGTAAGAACGTCCAGTTTGGACTTTTTAATCTGGAATTTTGGATCCATCCTAACTTTGAAATTTGATATTATTTACATGTTATATAGTGATTCAGAGATTCTTTTTCCTCCCAGAATCCTTTAAAAGAAAGCCAAAAAGAAAAGTGACAGGGTTTTTTTGTTTTCTTTTTCTTTCTTTCTTTCTTTCTTTCTTTCTTTCTTTCTTTCTTTCTTTCTTTCTTTCTTTTTCTTTCTTTCTCTTTCTGTCTTTTTTCTCTTTCTCTTTCTTTCTGTCTTTCATTCTCTTTCTTTCTTTCATTTTCTTTCTTCCTTCCTTCCTTCCTTCCTTCCTTCTTCCCTTGCTTTCTTTGCTTTTCTCTTTTTGTATTTTTATGTCTGACTAATTTGTTTCATCATAACCTTTTGATCATTTTCCAGGCTACAGACTTGGAATCTGAAGTCCAAAAGCTCTCTGTGACCATAAAAGCAAATTTCCATCTAGGATTAAAGTAATTGACACGTCCAGACTCTATTCTCAATGTACTTTATATAACAGAAACATTACAGTTCATTAGGGTTTCTCCAGGAAAAATTGTCAATGAAATTATTTCAGAAAATATAAGGTAGAATCAGAAATAAAATTTACATTTTGGTTGTTTTCTGAATATTATAAACTCCTAACATATCTCTGGCCATCCTGAATTTGAAAGTCAGCTTTAGGTACAAAATTATTTCTCTGTTGCATTGAATAGAATTAATCTATAGACTTTTGGGTTTTTTTGTTGTTGTTGTTTTGTTTTTCATTTCTAACTTTAGTTTATTAGCACATGTTGGAGTAAATAACATTTAAATTTCCTGTGGGAAATTCGTACATGTACATAAAACATCTTAATTTAATTTTACCTCCTTTCCTTTCTCCTTTCTGCCTCCACCCATCTCTTATTCCTTTCCTTCCTTTTGTCCTTTGTTAGAGGAGGGTGTAAATGTTTGCAGGAAATGCTTCCATTTCTTGTGCGGAATTCGTACATTTACAGAACACTTATCTCTTTCCTTCTTCCCTTCTCTCTCCATCTCTTGGTCCCCTCGCTTTGAGAACAATCTGTCTCCCACAGTCTATTATCTATCTTTTATTTTGTTCTTTATTTTTTACTGAGTTTCTCATATAAAAGAAACCGTGTGCTATTTAAGCTTGTGTATCTCATATGTTCTATTTAATAAGATGGTTTCAGAGTATATCTATTTTCCTACAAATAACTCAAGTTTATCTTTCTTCTTGGCAGAGTAGTAATCCACTGTGTACAAATACCACATTTTCTTTATCTATTCATCTGTTGATGGACATTTGTGCAGCTTCTAAGATGTAGCTATTAGTAATTGTGCTTCTAGAAACGTGAGTGTGCCTGTATCTCTCTAATATGATGTCTTTAACTCTTCTGGAAAGGTATTAGAAGGGGAATATCTGGGTCAAATGGACTTTATAGTTTCAGTTTTTTGAGGAATCTCTATACTGATTTCCACACTGACTCTACTAGTTTACATCGAACAGTGTAGAAGAGTTCCTCTTCCCTGAAGCCTCTCAAGAATTTTTAACTTGATTTCTTGATGATGCCCATTCTTTCTGGGCTAAGATGGTCTGCTCTGTCACATGGAGGAGCCACCCCTCATCCAAATCTATAGAATTGTTTTGACAGATAATAGTAAGTTGTCTTCCAAAAATACTGTAAGTCTGAGAGAATTATTTTTAGGTCTCTAAAACATATATGTAAAGGTAAAAATGAGCATTGGAGTATTAGTTTTCATCTGTGACTTTTCTCAAATTATTTAATATGTATCCTAATCCTCACCTGAAAAATATATACCTTAGCAGCAACTTATAATATATCAAATGAAAATGAACAATCATTATTAAGCTCTCTGCTATGGCCCCTGAAATCAGTCAAGTTTCCATTCAAATTATGCTAAGGGTATTTGACAATAATGTTTACTTTTCTTTTTATACTAACAGTACAGGTAAGACTGTCCAGGTATTGTAATGAAATGCACTTAACTGTGTGAGATTGAAATAAAAATATAAGGCTTGCAACATTCACGTAGATACAGGCCAAAAGTTAGATAACACTTAATCATAAGCTCAAAGTGATCAAAAATGAAACAATTCTTTTAATTTTCCAAAAGTTTTGAGTAATATTTTGAAATGCAAATGAAATATAAGAGAACAATATGTGGCCCAAGGACACAATCCTTTGTGAAAGTTAATTTCAAAGTCAAGACTGGTATTAAACAGATCTACTCAAAATAACAGATCACCTCATACATGTACATATTTCTATTAAATAAGTCATGTCAACATTCTCATTATATGTAGATACAAGGCTTTAGAAAAAATTGTTCATGGTGAACAGTGTAAAGAAAGAAAATGTTGAAATAAATCCAAGGTATAAGTTATTTCCTTTTCAATAAAATTTTCTAATTCATTTTTACTGAGGAAGACGCCAAGTAATATTTGGTAGACATGGACAGCTCTGCTTATGTCATCGTGAAAACGATTTCTAAGTCTGACTATGAAGCTATAGCTTCTAAATAAGAAATGCTTAGATCTAAAGTTAAGTGAAACCTTTCTAAGTAGGAAGACAGAGGAAAAAAGTCACTTCTGAAACATTAAAACTCACTCTACTGATTTATTTTAATTCATATAATTTTTAAATACTATAAAAATAACAGGTAAACACCAACGTAGAGAAATTTATTTCAACCATGTCACAGAAAGTGAGTTTATATCAAAAATTTGTTGAGCTTTTACAAATCATCTGAAATTATAGGAAAATATAAAGAAAGAAACTGGGAGTGGCTAAACCACTTAAAATATTTGAAGTAATTTTTTAAGTCTTAAAATAAAATTTGCTCTCTGATTAGCAGAATGATATTTCAAATGAAAGTACATAATATTAAAAGTGGTGAGATAAAGTAGTCAGGGGCCAATCACAGTGCTGATTATTTTAACAGGGTTATAATGTTATCTTCCACATTCTGTAAGATTCACCCACATAAAGTGCACAATTAAATGTTTTTCCATATATCAAGAAACATGTACAACCCCCACAACTAATGTTAGTGCATTTCCATGATGCCTAAACAAACTCCTATGCCCTTTATCTGCCAGTCCCGTGTTCACCCACTTCCATCCACAGCCTTAAAATCTCAAGTACTTTCTATCTGTCTGTTCTGGACTTTATTATGAGTGGAATTACGTGGTCCACTGCGACTGGCTTTTTAAACTCAGTCTAATGCTTCCGAGGTTCACCATGTTGTAGCATATAACCACTTCATTCTTTTATGACTAAGAACATTTCATCATATTCATATACTACATTTTGTTTATTCATTTATTTGTTGATAAGAGAAAGAGAAATGAGCCAGCAGGACAGGAAATAGCCTTCCAGCTCACATCCCAGAGACCTGACTCCCACTAGGCCCTACCTCCCGCAGTACACTGAGCTGCAGAGCCCATCAGTGGATGAGCACATCAATCACAGCGCCCGTGATGTAATCACCTTCCAAACACCTGTAGCTTTTAGAGGCATTTGAGTTCTAAACCATACAGTATAGTATCCAGTAACTGTGAGTAGCTGGAATAAATTATGGTTCATCAATAGCATGCAATACAGTGCATCCATAAAAGCAGAATTCTCCCCAAAATAGTGATGTAGAAAATTAAAGACCAAACTCTTAAATGTAAAAATTAAAATTAAAGAGCATACTCTTAAATGTAAAGAAAGATTGTGAAATACTTCATATAGCTACATACTACAAAAAGCTACATCCAGCTATATGCAGCAGATCACAAAAGTTTATATGTTCACCATGTATCAAAAGTGTATAATAGTATTAACTGCAAGGTGATTTGAGAAGATTATGTTGATACAGGCAATAAATATAAAATGGTATATACAGTATGATTTTATATAAGTGTTAGCCACGAACAAGCAGATATAGTCACAACACATACACAAAAATGTAGATACACAGATACACAGAAAAGCTCAAATAGGAAAGCATATACAGACACACACAAAAAGTCAAATAGGAAAAAATACACAATACACTCAAAAATTCAGAAATGTTCTGAATAATCTTCATATTCTTTCATATTATTTTCTGCATTTTCTACATATTTGAAAAGGTTAAAAATGTATGGAAAGAAATGTCTTAAAGAGAAGCAGTGATACAGCAAATAAGCCCACAAGCAGACAAAAAACACGGAGAAATACTGTCATCCAGCTTTTGCTTCTGTGGGATTTGGAGTAGTTTGAACTACAGTCATCTTTTCAGTATTTTTCTAGAATATGAACCTGGCAACATAAAATTCCCTCCAAAACTTTAATTTATAAGTGTGATAAAGTGGTTTCTGCTTATAGATCTAGGCTTGCTTTGCATAGGAGATAACCAAGAAGAAAGATAACCAGTAAGAAAGAGATGCTTAGCAATGTTGAAATGAATAGTAGGCTCTTGTCGTAGTTTGGGGCTTTGCAAGGGGAACAATATAATGCAGACACATATTTCATAAGATTGCTTATAATATTCACCCAAAGAATCATATACAGAGTGCAGGAAATCTGTCCACACACTAAAGACCAAAGAATCCAGCTGAGGGCCTGGATCCCACGATAATGTCCTGCAGAAGTTCAGCTGAAGACCTAGAGCCCATAACAATGCCTCCCATGAGTCCAACTGGAGGCCTAGGGCCCATGACAATGTCTCGTCCAAGTCTGTTTCAAGGATCTGTGCTAAAAAGGCCCCAAGGTCAGTGGTGGAAGCTAGAAAATCTGTGCCAGAAGAATGAAGGATCTGTGCCAGCAGGCTGAGGGATCTGCACTGGGGCCAGGCAGCAACCCTCAAAGTAAGAACCAGAGCTCCCCCAAAAAGTACCACAGCCATCCTCTGCAACAGTGAGGTCCCGAGCTCCTCTGATGATGAGGAAAACCGAGTTCCCACCAGGAAAGCCAAGGCCACAAGCTTCTCCAAGAGACTGAGCAGTGCACCATCTTCCCCTCCTTAGCCAGGAAGCGATGGTCAGAGTGAGGACCAGAGCTCTCCCAAGGTGAGCCGAAGCCATTCTCAGTGACAAGGTTCTGAGCTCCACAAACGATGAGAACAGCTGAGCTCATCAAGAAAGCCAGCATGACAAGTTCCTCCAAGAGAACCAACAGCTCCTTACAGCTTCTACCAGCTCCAACAGCCTCTCAGCTCCCAACAACCTCTTGCAGCTCCCAACAGACTCTCTTCTTCTTCTCCAGGTCTGCCTTTTATCAGCAACAGTCCCCAGGTGGGCCTCCCACACCCAGCACCATGCTTACTCAGTTCAGCTGGGGGTTACAAGTTGACCACCAGTTGTTAATCCACCACAGCTCTATTGTGAAGGCCTCTCACCACTGTCAGATGTTGCTTATTATCCCCCACCCAGCTAAGCACATGGTTAACCAGGGAAGAACCCGCGAAACTGTGTTCTTCCCAGGGCACAACTGGTTGGCTGGTCATTGAAGAAGACAGTTTCTTTAAAGTCGTTTATTTTGTATTCTTTTTAATCATCCATATATAATTAACATTCTTCATCTCTCCCTTTTAAATAATGCAATTATCAAAAGTTGATTTAACTTGCTCTAAGAAATATTTTGTTAAAACTAGCTTTTATATTTTTTTTACACTATGCAGACACAGAAAAAGGGAAAAAGAAGTGTCATAAATGGAATTCCTATTCACATAAGCACAGACGTAGCAAGTAATATTCCAGCATCCAAACGGGAGGTAGTTTAATGGTTCAAACTTACAGTGACAGATTCTGCTTAATTTTATCAATATATTTTTATGACATTAACTTCTCTCATTATCAAATTCATACAGATATTTCTTCCCTACAATTTCAAAGAGTAATCCATCTCTGAAAACAGATTTTGTTAGCTCATTTTGTGAGAAAAACCGACCTTATCTGAATGGACAAACAACTATATCAGCAGTGCTTTTGAGAATACCCACACACTTTGCCACAAAATGTTAATGTACTTGACTGCAGGAGGCTGCCTCAAACTACAGGGTATGTGTAATCTAATATAATGCGTACATATCACATAAGCATCCCTAAATTTTAAAATGTTCTAACTCTGAAACATATTTGGTCATATTGGTTTTGAATAAAGGAATGTAAATCTATATATTACCATTGCAAGAATATTATGTTTTTAAACTATAAAAATAAAGTTTTATACTACTATCCAGATCAAACAAGTATGAATATTTTAAAGAACATCTTAATGATTTTTCTGTATTTATATGTCTAAAGATTAAATAAATATATCCTATTTTGCCATTTACTCCATTTAATACCACATCATTAACCTCTTTCACTATGAATAAAGACTTGCTGTGCCATCACAATGAAATAGCGTATAAATGTACTTTGACACTTTTCAGCCATAGCTTTATAGAGTGGTCACCAACGCAAGAAACACAGTGATAAACATCTTCGAAGATGATAGGAGTTTCTAGCGAGAGGACATGACTGCCTTACAATTTGATATGTCTTCCTCAAATTATCTCGCAGAAGCACAGTACCTGTTTATATCTTCACACACAGTACACTACTGCTCGTTTTCCCACACCTCCATTAGTACTGGGTGTTATAAATAGTTTAAATATTTAACACAAGCCAAACACGGGCCAAAATAATTCAGCATGCACTCTGTGATTGCCTGGAGCACATAAATATACTAGATATCAAAGTAAACCAAGGAATAAATCTAGGAAGAGGACATGGCAGATTGTTTCCTATTTTTAATTTTTTAAAACAAAGTACATTTATTCATTATTAAATAATACATTATTTTATTGGGCTTTTAAAATAAGGGAATCATTTAGGAATACTTTCTTTCCAAAACACTACCAGAGCTATAGGTCAAAATGAATTAATGTACTAGAAATTTTGTCAGGTACAGGGAAAATCTACCTCCTATCTATAAAAAAAAAAAAATTAGTTCAATTTCAAAGACGTAAAATGACATAAAACTCTCAGGAAAAAAATGAATTCATGTGTTTGGTAGAGGAAAAGCTGTGGTATATTGAAAGGAAAGGTGACATGGGGTGAAAAATTTGATCAAAATGCCTGTTCCTTAATGTACATATTGTTTGATTTTGGTAAATTGGCTTGACTTTTTCTATGTGTCAGAGTTTCTAATGGTAAAATGAAAACGATTTAACCAATATCACAGTGTATTATGTAGGTTACACAAGTCCTATGTGAAAAAGAGCATAATTGTGAAATACAGTAAGCATGCAGTAATTATTAGTGGAGTTTGAATAAAAGTGAGTTCTCATGATTTTATTTGTCCATTCAATAATTAGTGTGTGTGTGTGTGTGTGTGTGTGCGCGCGCGCGCGCTTCATGCTTGCCTTCCCTTTACATTCTTCACTTGAGAAATGAGGGTTTTCATGGTGTTTCAAAGAGAGGCTGAGAGAATTAGGTGGTGCACTGGGTAGCAGTGCTGAGCATGGTGTCCATGGCGGGCGCTCAGTCATCTGGCAGCGATGGCGGTGCAGAGTCAAAGTCCCTACTCGGCCTCCTTACGCAAACGTGGAGACAATCGGCGTTAGCTCACTCCTTCCCTTATGCTTTCTCCCAGTTCTTTGTCAAATATTACACCACTTACCTGGTCAGTCTTTGCTAAAGCAGAGGACCCAGGGGGAAACCTGAATGAAAACACGGTGAAAATTATCTTTTCCATCCCCTTACATACAAAAAATGTAAAAATGTATATCCCAGGGAGGACAATCAATTTCTTACTAATGCATATGATATAGAATGTAATCAAATATAGACTATGGAAGGGTTTTCCTTGAATATGAGAAAACCCCAAGCAGAAGTGTCACTGAAGAAATAGTACAGCTATTCTTTTCTTTTTGGTTTTGTGGCTTCATATTTTTCATCTCATTTTTAAAAATTATGTGTAGCAGTCCATTTTAGTGATACCTAATGATCATGTTCATTGTAAGGACTTTGTACCTGCACATGATATATTTTGATTCCTCTTTTTCCCAATCTTCTCTCCTCCCTTCAACTCATCCTCTCTCTATTTACAAAGTTTTTTCTATTTTATCCTTTTTTATCATTTTTTCCTTGTCCTTTCCTTCCTTTCCCCTTTCCCCTCCCCAGTTCTTCTTTCCTTTTGAACAATTTCTTCCCATTTCACAATATCTATTGTACATTTTGATCCTTATTGCCTCTTTGAGATTCTCACACCAGGGAGACAATGCAATGTTTACACATGTAAGCCTGATTTATTTCACTTAAATACAAGTATTCGTAAAGTAAATTCTCCCTTCCCCCCCCCAAATTAAAAGCCTATATTTTGAACAAAATCCCCTGATCTCCAAGGGAATCTGATATTCATAATTAAATAATTGTGATTTTAAAATTAATAATTTATTCTACATTCAAACATATAAATTTGAAAATAACAAACTTTCAGGTGAAAATAACAAATTTTCAGTTTGTCATCTGTTATTCATAATGACTACATATTTGTGAACAATTGTTTTCAAAGCCATGGTCATTGGTATTTTAGGAGCCATGGCTGTATCATCAAATGAACCACATACTTGCTCAATTACCTTGTAAGCTTCAGCACACAATAACATTCAATCTAAATCATTGTAGCAAAGCAACAGTAATGTGATTCTAGCTTTCAAGTATCTTTAAAATTCAGATTAGTTATCTTAATGGAAAAAACAAAACCCCTTTTATTTATGGAAATATTGCCCTTATAAAGGACAGGGCTGAATCCCTGAGGAACGGGTTGCTCAGTCTAATAAATTGTTTTCACTCTGTACTGTTCTCATTCTGAATCACAATGGGATGAGTTCCCGCGACAAAATGCGTGACCCAGGACAGTCTCCATTCTTCAACAGAAGAGCAGAGACGGTACCTGAGCCAGGCTGCAGTGACATCAGGAGTCTCAGGCAAACCCACTGTGGATGGTGCTTCTGCTTCCAAATGTGCCTCCTTAGGGAGGAGAAGCTGAGAGTCTCAGGCACCATCAGCAGGGGTGGTCTCACTTGCTGCCTCCTGACGTTCTGGCATTTGTGTTTGCTCCTGCGGCTGTTACATGACGGCCATTTGTGTGAAAAATGCATTCTGAGAAATTGCTGGGTGAGAAAAACAGTTTCAGTATATTTAAGACTGTTAAGGCGGAAGCTTTCAATTCTTTCCGAGATCAATAGGCAAAATGCAACTCTGCAGTTACCATGGTCAGTGAAACGGACAGTGGGTAAATAAAAGGTTTATTTTATGAATTTGACTTCACTATTAAAACGTTAATTTTCATGGAGGAAGATGGAAGCATGTTGTAAATGTAATGATTTAGGAAGAGTTCAGTGATTATTAAAATTTCATAGATAAGTGAAATAGCTTAGACGTTAAAACGTAATATAACCAAACCTGATATATACTAAAAATTTTTTCCTAATATGGATTTTAAAATATTTAAACTTACCTGCTTTTACTTGGAATCATTAAAATTATTCATAGCATCTAAACCATTAGGAATTCAGATTAGGTGGATGGGAGTTGAAGGGAATTCACTCCAGTTGCTTTTAGTCTGCTCCTTCATACAACTATAAACAGAAAGGAAGGCGAGGAAATACTTGAAGTCTCAGGTCATTGTCGCAGGCTGCTGACTGTGGATGCAGAAGTAGCATGAACAAGGGTTACTGGTTTGCAAAGTGCAAGACAGGCTCAGGCTTAAGGCGGGCAGAGGTCTAGGAGTGAGGGAAAATTTCGTTGTGCTTCCTGGTCAGTGGGAAAATTCCAGCACCCTGGACAGTACCAATGTTTGTGATAAAAATCTGATCTTCAAAGGTAAAACGCACTTCTGTTATGTGAAAAACATGGCTTACTTTGTCACAGCAGGAGAGAATTATCTATGTTCTCCCAGAGTTCTGAACAATCTGAAAAAGTGAACATTTCACATCCCTTGTAGCTCTGTGGTTTAGTTGTGTTCTTGGGAGTGCCAGTATACTGTTTGGGAAAAAAGATTTATCTCCCTTACCCTCAGTTTGATTTTCTAAGAGATCTCCCTGCCACATCAACCATAGGTAGAGGTATATTTATAGACAAGATATGTAGTATACCACAAAATAGTGTACCTTTCTTCAGTATAAGAAGCTAAGTATCAGGAGACAACTGCTAGAAATTGTTCTTCCAGTATTAGTAAATTACTAACTCCCTCTTCTCAAAATGCTACCTCTTATGAGCAAACAAAGTAAAAAAAATTATCTCAAACACTTCTTACTGACATAAGAAAAACTTCATTCCTTCCAATCTGCAGACCTCATAACAAAATAAATAATGTGTGCAATTGCAAAGATAGATATCTATGTACAGTTGTGTCATGAGATTGGCATTTTTTCCTTTGCCTTCCCTCATCCTACCCTTCAGTCAGCAGTCAAAGTTCTGCTTCTGAACGTCAGGACAGAGCCAACAAGGTGTGGCCTGCATGAGGTGACATACCTTTCTGGAGAGCTGCCGGACCCTGGAAACTCCCAGAATTCATTAGTTTACATCAGTGTTACAACCATTCAGAACGGATAAGGACCCTGAGCTTTGGACAGGAAGAAGGACCTCCCAGCTACCACCATAGCATCACAACCTTTATCTGGCTTTATTCTTGCAGTGTCTCATTACCCAGTCTTCTATCTCATGTTTGTAAGCCCTTGTTGCTCAGTTTACTTTCCTGAAATTTGTATCCCTTCTCCTCAAGCAATTCGACAGAAATTTCCAGTGTAGTCTCCTTACCTTTGCTTCTTCTCAGAGAAGTTGAAGATGTAGTTTACTCACTAATGTCAGAAAATGGAAAGGAGATTTGTCATGCAGCACCTTCCCCTACCTGTTTCCCTTAGGTTCCTGGGTGTTTGTTGTGCAGCCCAAAATCAGAGTGGAGCCTTTAATTTGACAGGGATGGAAGAAGATGATCTTAAACTTTACTGTTATGGCTCAAATGAACTTCAGAATTAGAACAAAATAAGAGATCAGCAGAATAAGAGATGCTCATGCTACCACAAATGTCTGGTTCTCATTTGGGGTACATGAGTACATGAGAGTGTTACTGGATTCTCTACTGTTTTCTCAAAGGCAGTCAAAATGCAGAGCTGTACAAAATCATGCAGACGAGATGTAGCTCAGTGGTAGAGCACTTGTCTAGAGTGTGGAGCCGTAGGTTTAACCCCCAGGGCAGAAGAGACAAACAAATGAATACACTGAACAGAACTCAAGCACTCTTTAAAATCTTTTTGATTAAAGAGGGAAAGATCTCACAGGGGTTAAGGTCAAAAGATGATAAACACTTGAGAAATTAGAGCCAAGTATTTTTCTTATTTTACACAAAATAATAACACACAAGCAGATATCTATCTATATATGTATGTATATATATATATATATATATATATGTGTGTGTGTATATATATATATATATATATATATATATATGTATGTGTGTGTATATATATATATATATATATATATATATTCTCTTCTACTTTCAGACAAATCTTTACTTGTTTTTCAAGTAACCATGTCCCATTTAATATCCTCACTCTAGAATCAACCTTTTTCTGGGGGAAGTTTCTACATATCATAGAGTTCGTATGCTACTAGTGAAGAGTAGATTTGAATTCTCAGATACAGAACTCTGCCAAGAATCAGAACACTGCAGGATTGTAAAAGCCGTACTACAGAGGCCGCCATGAAATACCATCTGAATTATTACCCTAGAGCCCGCAGCCCTCAGATGGTGCAGTTTGAATGTCAATTCTTTCTGGTTATCATCATCTTCCGTCATCCTCACCCAGCTTTCCCTTTGCTCCAGCAAGGTGTTATTTTAGATATTATTGTTGTTTTAAATATTAAAATTTTGCCTTCTTGTGCATGGCTTTTGGGGGTCTTACACACACCTTCTCTTTCTTGATTGTGGATTATGTGAAAGTGAAATAAGTGCAGATAGGAAGTTACTAGGTTCCTACCTGACTCAAAGTAGCAGAGAGCAACAGAAACTGTCAGCTGGCACAAAGCCAATTTTTATAAACTCCTTCTCTCAAACACAGAGTTCAGGGGCCCGTATCTATATTAAAACCCAGAAACATTAAGTTTACACTCTGGCTGAAGAGGATTCTAGAGAAATATGCCTTTCACTCCAGAGTCAAGTGTTTCCCTCTCCTCTCAAAACAATTTGCTTCTCTCAGAGAAGATGCTCTCTGTTAAGCACAGCACCGCTCCCCCATCACCCAGGACCAAGTCAACCCACACACACTCACAGGGGCGCCAGCTCCTTCCCCTCAGTAGGTTCAGTGCAGTCAGCTCCACCCTCACAGAATAGCTTTCTGCCATCTCCTTCTCTCTATTCACGTTACCTACTTCAACTCCTCGCAGGTCTTCAGAGTATGTCTAATCAGACGTTC
The DNA here is from genome assembly GCF_000276665.1 of Chinchilla lanigera. Lineage (NCBI taxonomy): Eukaryota > Metazoa > Chordata > Mammalia > Rodentia > Chinchillidae > Chinchilla > Chinchilla lanigera. The sequence continues at coordinate 18,562,864 of NW_004955441.1, forward strand.
ATGTTTCCTGTATCCCTGCCTTTCCACCACTTCGGCAAGCGCAAGGCTGGGCCGTTGTTCCCTGCGTCCCTCTGCTCTGCCCTGTGCCCAGAACATGCACCTCTGCCTTAGCCATTTGTCTATTTCTCCTCCACCCTCCAGATAGCAATACAAACACTGCTACGCTGGAAAGATTATTTGAATTGGAACAGGTAAAAATCATCATTTTGTCAGGGCCTTCACACACAGCTACATAATCAACCCTTTGTTTATTTTATTTTTAAAATTTAGATACAGTGTCTCATTATGCTGTTAAATTGCCCAGACTGGGTTCAAACTTGAGACCATCCTACCCAAGCCTCTCAGAGCACTGAATTACCCTGACATTTTGTGGATGTAATTGTCATAAAGTCATTTTAACTCATCTCTCTCCCTCTGTTCATCTCATTCCACTATTACAATTATTCACGTATCTTTTCTGGTGACTGTAAGACTGGAAGGCAGAAACAGTCCTCAGTTCAACTTCATTTCTCCATCCTCTTCAGAACAGAAGTGCATATACAACATATTCAGTTTTTTAAAAGTACAGAACACTTTACTGTTAACTCTGTAATAGACAAGTGGGTCCTTCGTGCTGTCTCGGAAACAAATGGATCTGTACGAGCTGAGAATGAATCAGCACAACCAAGTGATGGGATTTTACCCTGCTTTATATTATTGCCTTTAGCTGGTCACCTTTGTCATAAATGCTCTTGGCTCTACTAGGAATGGATCAGAAAAATGTAAAATCCCTCTATTTAAAAGGGCCAGGCCTGGTATGAAATTCAAATGGGGTAAAGTGGAAGAAAGGAAGTTTATTTCTTGTTCCAGAAGCACAGTCAGTATGACAGTCTCATTAATGCAGTAAGTTAGCCTGAAATGGTCTTTTCAAGTGAAATGTTATTCACTGTGGACTTTCAGCATCAGTATTCAAGTAGCCTGGTCACACACCTGGTTCACACCTGACACAACTTCCTTAGTCCCTCAGAAATAACCAGCCAACCTAGCAGTGAATTAATAATCTAAAAGTTTCTTTTTAACAGATTTTTGCATTCATTTGCAAGTTCAATGAAAACTAAAAAAAATCAATTACAGAAAAAGAATTCAAACCAAAATTGGGGAGAAAAGGAGGAATATGAAATGCAGTGTTTCTTATTAAATATAACATAAAAGCTGGGGAATGAAAAAAAAACTTCCAACCCAACTTCTGTGGTAGCCCCAGCATTCTCAAAGAAATGCCAATAGGTATTTGAAGAAGAAAAATAGAAAAAGGAGGTTTTTTTCACAAGGATAAAAATAGCATTTGCTAAGGAGAGTTTATTAAGAAATGTCATTTCTAGATGACTCCCTTGAACAGAGTAATAAAAATGATTTTAAAAATTAAAGAGAACCCTTGCAGACAAATATAAAACTTTTCGGTGAAGGAAGGTCATCAAAAACCAGAGTTTACCTGCAGTGAAGTGTTTTAGACGGACAGAAATAAGAAACATAGAGGAAGAAAGAATATCAGAGTCCAGTGGTGGTAGCAAGGGCTCGTACTCAACTGCAGCGTTTACTAGATTAACGTATCAGTGACGATTTTTGTATCTCGTTCAGCTATTTCTGTGCTTGCCATCCTGCACAAGAATTTTCAATTCAGAGAAGAAAGCAATAAACTTTGGAAAGTATTTTTATTTTCTTGAAAGCTAAACAGTAAGAGAAAGAAAGGACCTGCAGAGTCCAACAGAAGTCGCAAGGCAGTGCTATGAGACCGCAAGTTTGGGCGCAGCAGCGGAGAGCAGAAGGTGTGGAGGGACAAGCTAACACCGGCAGAAAGGACCGAGTGAATATCAGGTCAAAAGCGTCTGCCCTGTACCGTGGACTGAGCCGCACTTCCTCTAAAAACATACTCGAGAGTTAAGCCTCAGCCCCAGTATGACCGCATTTGGAGTGTGGGCTTAGGAGAAAGTGTTCAAAGTTAAGTGGAGAAGGGCCTCTTTGCAGGCTCTATCTCCAGTGTAGCCGTGTTGGAAACTGTGATAGTTCCTCTGATGTGTCCGTTTGTCTGGACTGAGAGATGCTCACAGAGCTGGCGTTATCATCCCTGGGCGTGTCGCTGTGTTTCCAGAAGCCGTAGCATGTGGATTAGTGACCTGAGCAAGGCAGAAGGCCTGCTGCAGTGAGTTCCCATCAGGTCGTCTGCGGAAGGTCCTGCTAGGATCAGAAGGCTGAGGAAGGGCGAACGCTCTTTCTCTGCTGAAACTAGAAATCTAAGAAATCTACTTCTGCCAAGGACGGTAGACTCCTGGTTCCTAGGCCTTCAGATCAGGACTTAGACTACGCCCACCCCTGCTCCGCCTTGCTCTCAGCCTTTCAGCTGGAGCGGGAACTGGGAGCTGCAAGTCTGGGGCCAGAATGAATCATCTAACCAGCTTTCCTGGTCCTCTAGCATGCAGGCCCAGACTGGGTCTCTCAGCCTCCATAATTATATATATATATAAAATCCGTTTCATAAGAAGAGGAAAAGAGCTCTTTTCTGTCATATGACAGTTCAGCAAGATAAAACACGGTCATCTCTAAGAGAGCTTTGATTCTCTCCAGCCGTACAACTGAAGCTCGAAAGGGAGCCGTTATCAAGAACTGCATCCACCACCCCTCATCTTGAATCTGCAGCCTCTAGAATTGTGAGAAATATATTTATGTTGCTTAAAATACCTAATCTATAGTATTGTGTGACAGCATCCCAATCTAATACAGCCGGATAAACTAGCCACTTGATTGTAGTCTTGGGAAGAATTAAAGGTTCTTCAGTCTATTCACTAAATAAACACTTATCAATCCTCCTAGTTGTTATCATGTAAATGACAAAGTGAGAGTCAGTTCCCTACCTTTGGGGGTGCTCAGAACTTAGCAGAGAACAAAAGCGTTATGTAAATAATCACAAAGTATTCACTTCTCAGCTTTGATAAACGCTTTTGAAGCACTGACAGGAGTTTGGGATTGGAAGAAGCAGCGGGGCCTCTGCCATAGCTGCCCCGGGGCTGGCCCCTCTGGAGAAGCAGTCTTGGGGCTGAAGCAGCCATCGGTGGAGCAGACACCGCCGGAGAGGCGAGGAGGGCAGGTCAGCCAAGCGGAGAGCTGGTGGCGCCGGGGAGACGGTCTGCACCAAGCCCTGCGGAGGCCGGGCGCGTTCGGGGCCGCTCTCACCCTCACGGATTTTGTAACTGTCTGTTATTATTCCAAATGTGTGAAACAAAAGCCTCTGAGAAGGGGAAAATATCCTCTATATGATGAAAAACAAACTGCTCCCCGTTACTGGGAGAGCAAACAAAATGATCTCACAACTTGCGGACGGTGTGCAGAAGAGGCAAGGCCAGTGTGACCTCGGCGGCCGACGCTGGCGTCCAGAAATGAGGCGTCAGAAGACAAAACCGAACGCGTCCCCTCAAGCTTCACTGCTCTTCCCGAGCTTCCTCGCCCGTGGCCTGCTTTGTTGCCATGGAAACGAATCTCCCCACAATAAATCGATGAGTTAAAAATAAGAATGAGAGCGGTAACAAACTTGATCTGCCCCGGCATCTGACCTCTCCACAGCATGACTCAGAACAGCCGGTAAGTGGGAGAGGGAATGCAGGCTCTTCCCGGAGGACCCCGGGGGCTGGCCTCACGCCAGCGAGCCACACCAGCCTCCAATCCACCGCAGCCACGGAAGGCCCAGAACGCTTCCTGCCGGTCCCCCTGGATGTGATAACAGGGAGTGCGGTGGGATAATGCCATGGCTCTCGTGGTGAGCAGCAGCATTACATTAGAAAGAGCCTTCAGGGAAAGCAGTGGAGAAAAGGCAGTCAGCAGACAAGTATGCTGTCAGGGTCCCCTTACAGAGCAAGTAGCTAAGGATGTTTAAAGGTACAAAATACAAGAAGGCGGAATAAAAGCAGCTTGTCATCACACTCCGGGTAACTTTGAGTACAGTAAGTCTGAGTCCACCCTGCAATGTCCTGGGTCTTATCTTCCATCACTGGCTTTCCTGAGATATCATTTGAGAACAATCATAGGGAAGTTTTTTGCAGCAGTTTTTTTTTCCCAAAGAGACTTGAAGTGTTCATTTCTTTCATTATCAAAAACAGAATTAGAATACCTTCCCCAAAAGTCAGAACAGTCACCATCAGAGACACCAGTGTATCTGAAGCTGAGGCATACAAAGAAGGAAGTCTCTGGGAGAAACTAGCTTTCAGCAGTTTTATTTGCAATGTATTGATTAATAGCAAAAAAACAAAATAAAATGGGGCCCTGTCTCTGCAAATGAACACTCAAGAAATCCAAGCAGCCGAGCTCATGTTCAGTAAGGCAGAGAAGCAGCAGTGCGTGGAGAATCTGTTCCACAGCCTGCTCTTTTCTGCTCGGGCACCACAGGATCAGAAAATGAGCATTTTGTCTCAACCCAGTGTAGCATCAGTACAGTAACTGCTTGAAAAATAGGTCACTAAAGTAAAGCAAATCAGCACATAGAATGACATGACAAAGGCAGAGGAAAAGCAAGAATTGAATGCTCTTCTTATCAACACCAAAATCATTCATTTCTTCGGAGAAGTCCCCCTCAGCCTGTTAGACAGGAGTGCAAGAAAACCGCCTGAACACTGCACAGCGTAATCCCAGGTGCTGATCTCTCCTTGAAAGTGCTGATCTCTCTGTCCTCTTCCTGTCCTCAGGCTGAAAGACAGGTAGCTAAAGCCAATCAGACAACTGAGATTGCCTTGCTCTATGGGTTCCTCTGTGATCCACTTAGCATATCGTGAGATCGCCCTTTAAAGGTGATACTTCATTAAAGCCCAGAACTCTGGTCCTATCAGCTAGATCCGTGTCCCTTAGGAAGAGACTCCCTGAGCGGCCAGTATTCACACGTAGATAATGTCTGAACCTCCCAAGCTCTGCAGTCCTGTACGGGAAAAGTATCTATTCAACCTAACAAAGGCTGGTTGTGATAGTGCAAAAGCAGCCAGCGCTTACATAGCTATGAGTGGTTCAGTGCAGCAGCTCTCCAAGAGGGACTGGCTGATCGCACAGAGTTGACAGATAAGGAAAGTGAGGCTTGGAGACATCTGTGACTTATCCAAGGTCACACAGCTGGTCACGGGAATAAACAGGGCACAATTTGCTTTTGCCTACTTGCATTCTCATGGGGGAGGGAATGGCTTAATGGAACCAGAACCTTACTCAAAAGAATAAGTTAGGGCTTAGCCATGCATGTAGAGATGCCTAGAGGAATGACTCCTGGATTTTCATCAGTTTGACAGGATGGAGAGATAATTGGTTCTGGAAATAGGAATTCTGCATTCAAATTCTAGCTTTGTGAGAAGCCATTCCAAAAAAGTACAAGACAAGAGGAAATGTGCTTTGTTTTGCCTTTACAAAATAACAATGGGAGCGGGTAATAGGCCCGTGAAGCTGTGTGGGTGTTAGAGTGACTGCTCGACTATCTGGAATAAACAATGCTCAGGGAACCAGGGTCTCCAATTTGGCTTTGGGAGGAAGCGTTTGTGCCACACAAGCACAAGGACAGCGGGAAAATGGCGCTGAGGCTCGTTCACGGCTGCCCGGGCTCCTCAGTGCCCCTCCGTGCCCCTCCGTGCCCCTGTGTGCTCCATCCTGTCCGCAATTACTCTGGGCTGGGCCTTCAGTTCTTCAGCGTTCTCCAGGGTCTCGATGCGTTCTGTACATTTGCTTTAGTTTACCTTTTCTCTTAGGACAGAGATAAGCATTTGCTTGCACAGCCCTAGGGAAGACAATATTGGGAATTAATTCCTAGGTATCACATATCTTTCAGCAAATACCACTAATTTTTCCAATTATCTTACTTTTCTTTTCTTTGATTTCTTTGACTCTGACAAATGAAGAAAAAAAGAAGGTACAAAGGACCACCAAGTATGGACACTTTTATTTCCTCTCCAGAAAGAAGTATTTCTTGGACAGAAACAGATTTGCTCATGAGAAATAGAATCATTATTCTAAAAAAGTGTGATGAGATACTGTTTAAGCAAAATTCCTTTTCACTTCAAAGAAAGACAATGATCTGATAGCTAGTGACAAGTAGAGAAATAAGAGAGAAAATTCTGTTCTTTGATCTTGTTTAGAAACTTAACCTGGATGTAACTAACAGAGTAAACTCGCGCCCTTCTGTGTCTCCACCGAGTGCAATCACCCAGAGACTCTGGAAAGCAAGTGACAACAGACAGACAGACTGAAGCAGAACCGGAAACTCCCCAGGCAGACGGCATGGTGATGAGGCTGGGCTTTTCCTTTCCCCAGGTCTCCCTGCCTACACTTTAAGTGCGTATCTTAGAATGGTGAAAGGGGAGCAGACAAGGACAGCTCCAACTTCCTCTCTCCAGGTCAGAGGCACAGGAAGGGGAAGTACAAAGGGCAAGGAAAATGTCTGCTCTGTTTTCCTTCTTCCTGCAGCTTCTGTCACGGAACACTCACAGGAGAGCTTTTGGAGAGCAAATCTCTGTGCTTCTATACAAGTGACCAAGAAGTGAGAGAGGAACTTAAAAAACAAAACAGTTCAGAAAAGAGCAAAGAAGAGGGAACTTGAGCAAAGGATCCTGTAAAGTTGTGAATGAAATCATGGACTTACCCCTTGGGCTGTATATGCGTGGATCTACATTTTAAAATTCATAAATAAAGGTTTAGGTGAAGGATTATAATTGAGGCCTAGATTGCATACATTCTGAGACAGAAACAGATTAACACTGAAAAGGTTTTGGAAACAACAGTGGAGTCAGATCTACAGAATACAGTTTGAAACTTCTAGCCTGAAAGTAACTAAGCCAACTGCTGAGAAAAAAAAGAATAACTACATTCTCCATAGGATTTAAGAAAGATACACAACTCATAATACAATATTCAGTATGTGGGATACAATCAGAAATTCATCAAGAAACCAGAAAGCCTAACAAAGTCTCACAGGAAAAGAAAACTGACAGAAGTCAACACCAAGTTGTCCCAGATTTCAGAATTAAGAGACCAAGATTTTAAAATATTTATATTCGTGATTCTCTAAGAACAAAGGGCAAAAGCTCCTAAAACAAAGAGTCTCTGCAGAGAAATGAGCTATTAAAAATAGTAATCATTTTAGAACTGTAGGGAAAGAATAAACTTTTACAAAAATTCACTGGATGGGCTGGAGTGTAAAGTGAGCATGTCAATGAATTGGAAGATGGATAACAAACATTACCTACTCTGAACAAGAGGGAAAAAATTAAGATTGAAAAATGATAAGCAGCACCTTCAATACCTGTAGGAAAATATCCAAAGGTCCAAATTTGGTATCACATAGACCCCTGAACCCCGGGGGGAAAAGTATACAACAGAGCTGATCAGGACAGGAGGTTCAGTGGGAGGGAGTGCCACGGCAGAAGAGCTCAGCAGGGCTGCGTGTGCCAGATGAAGCAGGCTTTCCTCAATCCCTGGCAAGAACCAGGGCTAAGACCAAACGCTCAGTGTCCCAGGGTGACAGAAAAGGAAGCAAGCACCCATGGCGCTCGGCAAAGGGAATTACATGATGGTTCTCAGTCAAGTCAATCCACACTGCACTGCATGCGCTCGGGTACTGAAGCCTGCATATAATTAACTAAAGATGATAGCAAAATCCAAAACAAATTCTAAGACATTTTGTTGGATTTTATTCTGTTTCTTACTGTAGTTGCTCAGGGACCCATGAGAGCCCATTTGATAAGTATTTCCCAAAGAAAATTCTTTACTAACGCTAAAATACATAATGCAGAGGATGGAGATTATTTTGGATTTCTTTTACTCTCAAGTGCTACAAAACAATTCCACGATATTAGCAAATGAATAATTTATTGAATGTAAATGTACAGACCTATCTCAGGGCAATGCTGACATTTTCACTTATTGTCAAGAAAAATAAGACCTAAGAAATAAATTTCCACAGATAGTGCCAGCTCATGCACTTTCTCTTGTTATTTTTTTTTTAATTAACAAAGGCTCTTCCTCCACCAGCTTACTATAGAAAACTTGTTGCTTGCATATAAATTGTAAAAATGTAACATGATGAAAATAATAGGTAAAAAAGTGGCATTAAGAGGGAAGACTTCTTCATACCAATTGCAAAAATTAACAACCTTCGCTACCACCTTAATACTTGGAGTCAAAGTGTGCTGCCTCTGAGTTAAAAGTCTAATTCCTCACACTTTAAGACTAAAACCTAAATTCTTTTCCAATAAAGTTTTTGTGTGTGGCTCAGAAATGTTTCAAATAGTTTCGTGAAGGAGTATAGGTTCTTAGGGTCACAAACTACAACGCCAAGTCCCAGATCTATTAGTTTTAAACAGCAAAATAATACATAGGACAGTCATGACTTTTCAGGCACTGATCCTACAGTTTCCAAATTGCAATGAGAAGACAGTGCACAGGGCTCTTGACTAGCCGTGCTGAGTAACACTCTGTTCCTGGAGCTGAAAGGGGGCACCCTGAAGGCTTTACTGTTGAGCTGTACAAGAAATTTAGACAAGACTGGGTACCACTGCTTATCAAACTCCTTAACAAGATTGAGAGGGAAGCAATACTCCCAAATCCATTCCTGGAAGCAAGCATTACCACGCTACCAAAGCCAGAGAAGGAGCCAACCGAGAAAGAGAATTATATAACAATGCCCCTAATGAACGTAGACACAAAAATCCTCAATAAGACACTGGCACACAGAACACAAAAAATCCTCAAGAAGACTACACAGTATGGCCAAGTAGGATTGATCCCAGGGATGTAAGGATGGTCCAACATACACACATCAGAAAATGTAATACACCACATCAGCAGAGCCAAAGACAAAATTCATATGATCATCTCAACAGATGCAGAAAAAGCTTTTGACAAAATCCAGCACCCTTTCATGATAAAAACCCTACAGAAAATAGGAATAGATGGTCTTTATCTCAATCTGATCAAAGCCATCTATGACAAACCAATGGCCAACGTCATACCAAATGGACAAAAACTGAAAGCTTTCACCTTAAAATCGGGAATAAGACAAGGACTTCCACTGTTGCCAATTTTATTCAACATAGTCCTACAAACTTTATTTTTTATTTTTTATTTTTTTTTGTTTTTTTCTGGTACCAGGAATCGAGCTCATGACCTTGTAATTGCCAGGCAGGTGCTGTGCCACTGAGCTAAATCCCCAGCCCCCTAAAAACTTTAGCCAGAGCAATTAGACAAGAGAAAGAAATAAAATGAATAACCATAGGACAGGAAGAAGTTAAATTACCATTATTTGTAGATGACACTATACTCTACATAGAAGACCCCAAAAGCTCCACTAAAAAAACTACTAGATTCAACAAGCAAATCCAGTAGCATAGCTGGATACGAAGTCAACACTCAAGTCAGTACCCTTTCTGTACATTAATAACGAATGCACTGAAAGAGAAATTAGGGAAATAACATCTTTCACAATAGCATCCAAAAAGTGAAATACCTAGGAATCAGTCTAATGAAGGATGAAAGACACCTACACTGAAAACTGCAGCACTCTGAAAAAGGAGATTGAACTGATCTCAGAACATGGAAAGTTATCCCTTGCTCTTGGGTAGGAAGAACCAATATAGGGAAAATGGCCAGACTTCCAAAACTGCTGTGCAGACTGAATGCAATTCCAATCAAAATTCCAGTAGTGTCTCTCATGGAAGTAGAGTAAACAATCCTAAAATTCATCTGGAACCAGAAGAGACTTAGACTAGCAAAGGCAATTCTGGGTAACAAAGTCAAGGCAGGGGGCCTTACAATCCCTGACTTGAAATTATACTATAAAGCTACAGTGATTAAAAAAGAAGCTTAGTACTTGAAAAAATAAACAGACCTGAAGATTAATGAAACAGACTAGAAGATGCAGAAACAAATTCAGACATGCTCAGACACCTTATCTTTGACAGAGGTGCTAAACACATTCACTGGAAGAAAGTTAGCCTCTTTAATAAATGGTGCTGGAAAAACTGGCTCTGCACATGCCAAAGATTAAAATTGGACCCATATCTTTCACCATGCACTAAACCAAATTTGAAATGGATCAAAGATCTAAACATCAAAACAGAAACATTAAATCTGCTGGAACACAGAACAGATTAAACTTCTGAAGACACTGGTATGGGCAAAGCCTTATGAATGAAACCCAGACTGCACAGGAACTAGCACAAACTACCAACCACTGGGATCTCACCTTATTAAAAAGCTTTTGCACAGCAAGAAAAAACACCAACGGAGTGAAGAGACAACCCATAATGTGGGAAAAACTGTTTGCCAGCTGTGCCTCAAATAAAGGATTACTATGGAGAACATGTAGAAAACAAAAAATCAGGACTCCCAGATTTAAAGACCAAATCCAAATATGGGCACCTGGGATGAATACACACTTCTCAGATGAAGAAATACAAATGACAAATAAATATATGAGAAAATATTCAACATCAATGGTCATTCAAAAGATGCAAATTCAGACACCACTGAGACTCCATCTCACCCTGGAAAGAATGGCTATTATCAAGAACTCAACCAATAACAAATGTTGGAGGGGCTGTGGGGAAAAAGGAGCCCTTCTCCACTGTTGGTGGGGGTGTAGACTGGTGCAACTACTGTGGAAAGCAGTGTGGAGATGTCTCAGAAAACTAGGTTTTGAGGTCTCATTTGACCCACCTATTGCCCTTCTGGGTATCTTCCCAGAAGAATTAAAAACATACCACAGCAATACATCTGCACCCATGTTTATAGCAGCACAATTTGTAATAGCTAAATCTTGGAAACAACCCAAATGCCCATCAGCTGAGGAATGGATAGAAAAGATACGGTCTTTTTATATAATGGAGTACTACTCAGCCGTAAAAAAGAATAAGCTAGGGACTTTTATGGGTTAATGGGTGTAACTCTAGACCATACTCATAAGTGAAATAAACCAGATACACATGTGCGAACATCATATTGTCTCCCTAGGGTGAGAAGCTGAAAGAGTAAGTAAGATCCAAAGTGTACAATAAGTATTGTAAAATGGGAAGAAACTTCAAAAGGAAAGAGAAATTGAGATGGGGGAATGGAGAAAAGAAGGAAGGGAAAAACAAAAATAATTATATATATTTTTTTGTTTTTGTTGTTAAGATAGTTATATTACTAATTTCTCTTAGTTCATTGAAAAGAAAGTTTTGTGCTAATACTGTTTGGACAATTAAATGCTGGTATCTCATATTCTGAGTAGCTAATTTAGAGATAGCGATATGCAATATATTAACGATTGTTCCCCCCCTCTATTATCTTGTTATGAAATTTTGTTGTATTTTTTCCTCTTTAAATTTAAAATCAGCTAAAAAAAAGAAAGAGGGGCCAAGGTCTGGCTGGTCCAGCAGAAGGAGATGTGGGTGGGTGGTGTCTCAGTGACAGGACTCCTGTAGAGGGGGCTGTGCAGCAGGCAGAGGTCTGGGCTCTTGGGTTCCAGGGGTTCTAGGTACCCGAGTGTCAGGACCCAGGAGTCCTGCTCTTCTTTGCTTCCAGGGTTTTGCAGTGCTGGGATCCTGGGGCTGGGGCTGTGTAGACCCTTGATTCCAGGGACCATGGGGTTGTGGGGTCCTGGGGTCCTGGGATCATGGGGTCCTAGGGTCCAGGTGTGCTGGGGTGCTGGGTTTTGATGTCTTGAGGCCTTGGAGCCCTGAGGTTCTGAGGTATGAGGGCTTGGGGTCTGTGACTTGAGCAGCTGTGTCTCCTCCGCCCCTCCGGCCTTGGAGACAGTGGACAGTGGACTGAAACCTCTCCAAACTGCAAGACCAAATAAACCTTCCTCCTTGAATTCGTTGGTGTCAGGTATTATGCTCCAGTGCCAAGGAAAATGACTCAGACGGCTGCAACTGGCTGACACCTACCCGGGGAGCAGAACACCTTCGGCTGTGTCCTCAGGGCACATTCTTCTCCTGCCCAGTCCCCTGCTGGTGGAACGTGTCCTCTCTGAGGGCACAGGACACCACTCACACCAACTGGACTGTCTTAAAATGTATGCACAACTGTTCGAGAATTATTCATGCTCATGTCTACAAAACACTACGCTAAACATAAGATTAATTCTTTCAACACTTTCTCCTTGTCTCTGAATACGGTGGAAGTGGAGCTGTCATCCGATAATGCATATCTATGCCTGGCACTAAGACTGTAAACCCAGATTCTGTGACCAGGAAATCATAGACTAAGTGAACTGGCTTTTTAAGGCTGAGATATAGTATTTGTATGGTTATCAATACAAAGGGAACATAAAAAGTATTTTCTTATACAAACTTTCCCACTGATAAATCCGATATGAAAAGCCCACTTCATGAGTTAAACTGTCGTCATTTCTACGGTGAAAAGGCCACGCAGGGCGTAAATGCCACAGCTGAGAAGATTTCTGATTCCTGTGCATTGAGGATGTTTAACTGTCTGTCTTACCTGGGCAGCACTGACTGAAAACAATTGTCCTGGACCACACAAAAATGCAGTACAGTTAATGAATTTAAGTAACACAACTTTCCTTGTTTTTAATCTTTTAACTTCTTAAATTATTTTGGGAAAGAGTAAAACAAGGCATGTTTAACTAAATAAAAACTTTATCTGTCTGCTTAATAAAAGCCTGTCTTCCCAGGCACTCACACCTGTAGGAATGTGAAATCCTCACCTGTGACAGCTGCAGCCAGAAGCACCTGGAGGTCAGAGACCCCAAGTGTCCGCTCCACGGATTGTGCGGTGGACCCAGGGGGCGGAGGTAGCTCTGCATGCTGTCCACACTGACTGCACTGCACAACAGAACTGTGAAAAAGTCTCTAAAGTCGCATAATCATGTTAAAGCTTATGATCTAGTGGAGACACGTGAGTTGTCCACAGTGAAGTTTGAACAAGCCTGGTGTGAACTGGGCTGAGTCCACACATGTGAGCCGTGTATCTCTGCTGGGTCTCCCGCTGCTTAGCCAGACCCTTCTGTGTCCTTGCCTAAGGCTTACACAGAGTTTTTCAACTGGGCTGGCCTTATTTTAGCCTACAATGTGAAGCCAAACTGTAGCAGCTAAAATATGACTATCAGAACCTTTGAAAGAAGCCCAAGATCACAATGGCATGGTAACGCATGAAAACCAGAAGTCCAAAGATACAGATTTGATCTCATAAAAATCATCATTAATATTTTTTTGCTGCAAAATACTACCTATTGTTTAATTCTCAGTGTCAGTGTACCAAATATTGAGACTTCTTCATAAATAGGTTCATTCTTCCACATTCAAGTTCTAAATGTACTGAAAATTAATACAGAGGGTGGCGATTAACCTTATGACTTGTATACTCTGAATTAAAAAGTCATAATTTGGTGAAAAGTTCTATTGGGCTTCCTAAAACTGAACTCCAGAATTGGGCAGAATTTCCTGTATTAAAACCAAGGGGCTGGGACGAGACTCCTCCCGTTCCTCACAGACAGAGCCTCCCCTTGAGCAGCTACAGAGTGTGAGCTTCCACAAAGCTCTGAAGTGGGCACTGCTCAGCTGAGCATGACTGGTTTAGTCTGGCACAATTTACCCCGTGACTACTGTAAATCATCAACGCTCTCAGACAGAATGAGCAAAACTATGGAGCATTGAAAAAGATCATCACAACTGAGCTCCTTGGGGCTGGGGGTTTGGCTCAGCGGTACAGTGCCTGCCTGGCAAGCGCAAGGTCGTGAGTTCAATTTCTGGTACCAGAGAAAATTTTTAAAAAAAGAAAACCAAAAAAAAAAAAATTGAGCTTCTTACCCATGGGGAAAACAGCAAGACTGGGAGGTAATTATTCCATGTCACAGAAACTGAGAGGGCTGTGTGGGTCAGAAACTGGTCGTTGTCACTTTCAAATTCTTCTTAATCCATGAGTCCTGGTCTTACGGGTGGTATGAGGGCATCTACTCTCAAAATGAAGCTCCATCTCAGGCCCCCAAGGATGATTCAATTAGTCACGTCAAACCTAACTCGGCTTAATTTGAAATTGTTCACAGGTTGGGCAGAGATCCAGCCCATTAGAAGTTAAGTTTTCCCCTGTGGGGATTTCCCTATTTTTAAGAAAACAAGGACTTCTACATAAACTTTCTCCTTCTGATCTTTCTTTCTTGCTGTGTACCTGCAGAACGCCGATCATGTTTTAAAAAGTACAGAGTTTCAAACTGAGCCAGCCCTGCAATGACTACCCCTACTTTATTGCTAAGAAACCCCGTAGTTTCCTGTTAGTGGCACTCAAACCATTCCTGTTACAGATGAAAGCATTATGTTCAACTACTTAAATTCTATTGTTGGTTAGTTGAATATCTTTAAATTCAATCACTTAAACTCTATAATTACATGATATATCTTCAAACATACCAAGTAGAGATAGTATTTTAAGAGCCACTTCTCTTGAAATATTGCCCTTACCATTTAATTTTTAATGTTTTGTAAGTTGAAGCATAATTTAAATATAGTGAAATGCACTCATGGCAAATGTAAAGTCTGGTAAATTCTGACAAATGCAATTACCCATGGTCGATATATCCCTCCTTAGATGTAGAATTCTCTCACAACCCTTCTGATGCTCCATTCTGTACCTTATAGGTCAATCCCTGTCCTGTGTCCAGAGGCTTCACTGTGATTTGTAGCATCATAGGTTAATACTACATATTTTAAAACTTTAGATGAAATGAATAATTTAGTGTGGTATTTTTTGTCTAGATTCCCTCAAGCAGCAGGGTATTGTTGATATTCATCCACGTTGTTGCATATGTCCCTGTTTGTGAGAAGGTTTTCCTGTACAAATATATCAATTTGTAAATATTTATTTGTTTGGTTTTCTCTACAATGTAAAGTTTCTATAAATAAATTGGACACTTATTTTGTGGACATGTTTATATTTCTCTTGGGGAAACAGCTGAAAGTGGAATGCTGACTCATATTATTAAGTGTAGTTTTACCTTTATTAGAAAATACCAAATTATTTTCCAGTGTAATCATATTATTCTACTTGTCTGTTAGCTCTATATGACAGATGCAGTTATTCCATATCTTTACTGGAATAGTATGAATACTACTGGATATGAGGTGACATTCCATTATTATTTAACTATGTACTTTTAATGGGACAAATCATGCTGAGCACTTCTTCCTATGATTATTGGCCATTGGTAAATCATGTTTTGTGAAGAGTATAACTCCTTTGCTCACTGTAATTGGATATTTGTCTGTGTATTGTTTATTTATAGTAATTATATTTTCTACAAATGAGTTCTGTGCCGGTTGTATGAATTGTGAATATTTTCACCTAATCTGTGGCTGATCTATCCTATTCCTAATTATATTTTCTTTTTAAGTAACTAGAAACTTTTAAATTTTAAATAAGACATCATCAGGTTTTTCTTTTAGTTATTAGTTTTTACTTTCTTCCATTTAAGATTGCTTTGTTACCACATGTCATAAAAGTGCTCCTTTATGTGTTCTTCTAAAAGATTAATAATTCCAACTTATTCATCTGAGTCATGGATTCATCTGAAATTAATTTTATGTGTAGAGCAAGACAGATGTCATATGGGTACAGATATGCAACTAATTGTTTCAGCAGTGTTTGTTGAAGAGATTTCCTTTTCCTCAGTGAGTCAATTTGACACCTTTATCAAAAATCAATTGACTAGCATGTGTGATTTTATAAATAATTTCAGTTACCCATTTGTCTCTTCTTATAAGAAACACACATAGTTCCATTTTATGCATAGTGACATTGGTTAATATAGGCCCTCCAACTTCGATCTTTTTTTCAAGATTTTTTGGCTACAAACATCTATGTATTCTTTTTTTTTTTTTTTTTTTTTTGGTTTTGGTTTTGGTTTTGGTTTTTCTCCGGTACTGGGAACCGAACTCACGACCTTGCGCTTGCCAGGCAGGCGCTTTTGCCGCTGAGCTAAATCCCCAGCCCCTTATGTATTCTTATATACACTTTTCTTTTCTTTTTTCAATTTTTTTCTGGTACCAGGAATCGAACTCACGACCTTCCACTTGCCAGGCAGGCGCTGTGCCGCTGAGCTAAATCTCCAGCCCCTCATATGCAATTTAGAATCAGCCTATTAGTTTCTACCAGGCTAAAGTGTTGCACAGCTCAGGAGGCTAATGCAAAAGGATCGTAAGTCTGAGGCCAGCCTGGACAACTTACAGGAGATCTTGGGTCAAATTACAAATAAATAACTTAAAAAGCTGGGAATGTAGCTCAATACTGAGGCACTGGGTCAATCCTCAGTTCCACACCCCACACACAGAAAAGGAGCTCTGAACTTCTTGCAGGAAATGAATAATATATGTAAATAAGTTTGGAAAAATGTTTGACTTTTTAATAATTTTGATTACTGCAAACCATAAACATGGTATGAGTGTAATTCCCCACTCATTTAAGTTTTATTTAATACCTCTTAAAAACAATGTGTTGTAGCTTTTAATGTGGAAGGCTGCAAATTTACATTAAATTTATCTCTACATACTTTATGGGTTTTTTTCATCATTTTAACTGTCATTCAGTCATAAAAATATAACTGCTCTTTATGTTTTCACTTATCACATAAACTTGCTAAATTCGGTGTCAGTTCTAGTTTTCCTCAGTAGATTACATAAGACTTTCTCTTCCGAAGGTCATGCAGCCCGGGTTGAGAACCGGTTTTCCCCTCCACCATAACTTCCAGGTCTTCTGTTGCCAGCCTCCCAACTCCAGCATGGCAGGAACGGAGGAATGAGACCAACCAGCCTTGTCAAGCTCCAAATTCCCAACACTACAGGAAAGACTTCAGTTTTTCACCATTAATTTTGATGTTAACTATAAGTTTCACACAGATAACCTATTTCATTATGTGGAAATTCACTTTCATTTTTAGTTTACTAAGAGTATATGTTGTGAGTGTTGATTTTTTTTCACTATGTAGTTCAGGCTGGCCTTTGACTTGATTATTTAGCCCAGGCTGGCCTGGAACTCATGGCAATCTTCCTGCCTCAGCCTCCTGCGTGTTGTGATATCAGGCATTTAAATGGCTATTCAGATTTTATTGAGATAAGCTTTTCAAAGAAAATGTTAAATATTTCTCTTATGATGTGAGAAGAAATTTGTCTTTGTTATTTACTTGTCATATTTCAGTAGGTTTTACTTTTTCTAAATTGAATTTTGAAATCTTTTGCATTTAAATGGAACTTGCCTAGCAAAATTAAAAGCCTTAAACTTTGGTAGAGTATCCATGTTAGAACAAAAAAAGCAAAATAGTGAAATATAAATTACAATTTAAGTGGAACAAATACTGTATCATCGTTTTCCCTTTTTGTTTGTCTGTTTCTTTGTTTAACAGGGACTCATGTTTCTACATAGTTTAGGCTGTCCTTAAACTCACAGGGATCCTCTTGCCTCTGCCTTCTGCATGCTGGAATTTTAGGTGTGTACCACCATGCCTGGCTTAATAGGTCTTTTAAACAACCTATATTTTCAGTATCACCAGTGATCAATCATTTATTCATTCAAGTACTTTTATGTCTTATAAATGAATACATGCATCGTGCATGCGTATATACGCATATAGAGGAAAAATGTCAGAATGTGCGAAAAGTACTAGCCACAGTATCACTATATAGAAACCTGAGTGTGGCTCCTTTTCTTTAAATAACTGTATTTTATGAATTCTCTTCAGAAAGATGTCTCATTTTTATAGCTTGAAAGTGGTTATTATTTTTAAATCGCCCTGACATAAAGACAGAATAATCTGTAAATCTTAACATTATCCACCTAGGCCAGGTGTTTATATGGTAGAGATTAGCGAATTGCCCGGTTCAGATGCGCAGACTCTGCAGTTTCCAGTTCAATGTCGTCTGGAACAGCATCCTTCATTTTTATGTGGGTATCACAGAAAATCACATTTCTTCTCCTTGTAGCACTACACCTGATAGTAAATTAAATGTACAGTATAGACACAGGTAGAATTAAAGGAATAGGGAAACTGCTTCTAATGTGCAAGGCCAGCTTCACTGCATATCTATCTTCAGTTGCACTATATTTTGTGCACTCCCATGCAAAATTGACTTCTAGTAGTGAAAGGTCACAATGTTTGTTCATGAGTGCCTGAGTTTTCCAGACTGTCTCTATCTTTAGAGCCCTGCTTACAAGCTTAGTCCATTGAATATAATGACACTGTCAGAGGTATCAAGAGTATACTGCAGCCATTAACCCCTTCTTCAAGAAATTGTCATGTTTCTGGGAAAATTCTAAATATTGAGAATATATGGGCCAGTATCATAGTTAAGACTCTTGCTTCCACAGTCTCTCTTCTAAGAGTCAGGGGGAAGTAGAAAATAAACACAGGTATCAGTTGCAATTCATTGCAAAGAGCTTAGAAAGAAGAAAGGGAAAATAAGGCTACTGAAAGTGCTCTCTTCCATGACCAGGTGATGAGGGAAAGAGGCCTGATAGTGACATTTAAGGATCATGGTAAGAGCAAAAGCAGGCACAAGAAATGTGACTTAGAATCCTGGGTAGAAAGAGCTGCAGCCGTTTAAGCACTGAGGTGGGAAAGTGTTAAGTGTGTCAGGACAGAGAGAGGGCCGGGTGATGGAACATAATGGACAAAGAATAGCGCAGAAAAACTTAGACTAAGAGACAGACAGTGGTGGCCCCTCTGTGATTTCTACAGTTATCATGGTCTCTGGGAAATTCTTTTTCTCTCTAGTTCTTAAGGTTCTGAAAATAATCTTTTCATAGTTTATAAATGTAACTCATAATACCAACTGTAGGAATAATTGTATAATGGTAAGGTGCTAAAGGGTTACATTCATGCTGATGTAGAATAAAGGACAAATGACATTTGAAACTCAGGTGTTTGTCTTATTTCTCCTAGTTCTTGGTTTTAGACTGCACTGTCTCTTCCACATGGTCATGAACGTGAGTTATTAAGCCTCTATATCTTCATTTGCTCATCAGATACAGTTAATAACTCCTGCAGTAGCAATGGGGCTTGTCATGATGTGATATTTTCGGGAGATAATGGATGTGAAAAGACCTGGAAGCACTAAACTGAGTGAAGAACTTGTACACAAGTAAAATGTGCTAACCTACAAAGTATCTTTTGCAAAGCAAGAACTAGAATTCTTCTTCCTTTCTCTCATTAGGAGCCTGTCCAAATTATCAATAAAGTCTCCACCCTACTAGTTTCCTGATGTTTCTATAGATTACCACAAGATTTAGTTGCTGAAAAAAAAACAACAACATGTACAAGCTAAAACATTTCAGAGTTCAGAACTCAGAAGTGGTTCTCATTTACCCAAAATAAACATGGTAGCAGGACTTCTGGGGAAATGTATTTCCTTGCCTTTCTCAGCTTCTGGAGTCTGCCCTTATCCTTTGACTTCAAGACCGTTCCTACGTCTTTGAAACTAGCAATATCGGGGTGACTTTTTCCCTTCCACGTTCTCCCTGGCCCTCTTCTTTCTGCTTCCTTTTTTCACTGATAAGTATTTTTCTGGTTGCACTGTACCCTCCCACACTCTAGGGTCAACTTTCCATCTCAACATTGGCTGATTGACAGATACAGCTCTAGTGCCCGTGTGGATGTGCTGAATCTCCCTGCCATGTAGAACATAGATGGCATCGTGGAGCTCGCATATTGCACATCACACCACGCTGGAATGGGTTCCTAAGGAATTTGTACATAGGCAGTGAGAGATAACACAGTGAGGGGTTAGGAATATGAGTGAGATTGCAGCTCGGGATTTGGTGCAAAGAGGAAGAAACATTCCAGGCAAGTCTGACACTCATGGAGGAAAGAAAATTGCCTTCAGGAGAGAAAGAAGCAAGTTGTCTATCAGTTCCAACCCTAAAAATGGCACAGACTTTCTGGCATTTAGGCATCCCTGGGGAAGTACCTGTACGATCGGATTTAAAAATAAAATCTGAGTTCCACCGATCAAAAGTCTGTTTTCACAATATTTCTAGCTCCAGGTATTTGTTTTTCACACAGGGATCCTTTAGTTTGAAATCCACCAAAGCCTGCTGTTTTGTAAATTTCAACCTGTTTAGTCAAAATTTCTTCTTGTTAACTTTTAGTAGTTCATTCTACTAAAAATTATTTTGGACCAAAATGTCTATAGTTGCCTTGCCTGTGATAACATATAGTCACGACTGATAGAAATACTCCCTCATGCCAAGCCTGTGACAGACAAGGAACTTAAGTGTAACATATGATCTGTGCATAAGTAAAATGTATTAAAATGATCAACATCAAATATTAATCATATGCACACTACCCACAGGGCTTTCTATATTAGGCAATGATGATAAATAGTTATGAGACATGGTTTCTGCTCCTAAAGGTCTGACAATCTCTTTGGGGTGACAGGATTCATGCATAAGATGATAAGTAAAAAGGTAAGGCACCATGCCAAGAGAGGAGGGGAGGAAATGAATGCCACAGAGGAGGAAAGCTTTCAGAGAAGGAAAAAATCACTAGGAGGGAGAGAAATTTTATTGGGGGCTTCATGGGATTTGCATTCAGATTGCCTTGCACAGAATAGAAAATCATTGCAGGCAAGGGGATGGAGAGACGGGCATGAAAACCCATAGGTAAAGTAAACATGACTTTTTGAAGGGCAATGCAAAGTCCAGTCTGAGTAGCCTAAGGGGTGCATGTAGAGACAAGGTCAGCTTGAGTCCAGACTGCACAAATGCCTATCCGAGTGCGGCGAGCTCAGTCTCAGTGTACGCAGGACAGCAGAGCTCTGAGCAGGCCAGATGAGTGTGCATAGAAAGTTTGCAAGATTAGTGAGAAGATACTGTAGTAGTGTGTGAATATATCCTTATCTACTGCATTATCTCTGCCTACATTCTCATGTCTATACTTAAATTTAATATATATATGTGTGTGTGTGTGCTTGTAATTTGACTTATCTCTTCCACTGAGCAATAACTTATGTGTTTCACAGTATAATACTACCCTCTTTTTATGAAGCCAAACCATGGCATGAACAAAGTACTAAAAAAAGAAAAAGAATGGGTCTTTAATGTCTATTATCTAATATTTCTGCAGTTGAAAACTATAATAGCAATTTATTTGTAAGCTGACTAATTTGCTCTAAAAATACTGCTCTGGTAAATATATTTCTGATAAATAAATTCCTGTCACCGGAGGAAAGCAGAAAAATCATATCCTTACTACCAGTTTTTAGCTGACTACATGATACACTCCATCTTTTGACTTGTGTCGTAACCATCTTCCTGTGATGATGACAGTGCAGTCTGGAAGACAATAGATGTAACAACCACTGTTGATTCGTATTAATTTGTCTTGAGACTCTGTATCACTTTGAATGTTCTTGCTTTGATTTGTGTGTGTTTGTGATACTGGTGTGCTGCTACTGTTCTATTTCTTGTTTCTCATTTACTACTCTCTTCAACATAAAAAAATAAAAATAAAATATTTTTAATATTAAAAATGAAATAAACAGGTAATAGAAAGGAGTTCCAATAACTCTGAGTTTTTTATACACTCGATTCAGAATAAGGTATTTTATTACACAAGACTTCTCCTATCCGTACTGACAGACAGGTTATTGCTATAGTCACAATTCGTACTGATGGACACAATACCTGACTCCTACAATTTAAAGGAGTGCAGCTCTATTTGACTTATGGTTTCAGGGGATTCAGTCCATCGTTTGCTCACTCTAAAACAGAAAGATCTCAGCAGCAGGGTATTCCAGAGTAAAAGTGCTTAGTTCATAGTTAATGGAAAATAGAACAAGAGATCAGTAACAGAGGGAAAGAGACCAGGGCCCAAATATTTAGTAATATCTAGACCTAGATATAGATATGAAATGGATACGCATATGGATACAGATACAGATGATATAGAGAGGTACATGATAGAGATAGAGATATATACAGAGAGATATAGATAGATAATATAACAGATTACAGACTGCAGAGGGTATGTTGTATGTATTTGAAGTCAACAGTACAAACACGGAATATGGATTAGGTAGTCAATTTGCTCAGTATTTTTGTTTTATGAATGAGAGAAAGTTCCATAAAGATTCAATGACTTTCAATTGTCTGCAGCTAAGTAACAAAAACTATACCAAAATGTATAGGTACACAGGATTTGGAAACTAATGCATCTTAATAGAATTCCTTTCTTAGTCCCTTTCCAGCTGGAAAATGTCCTCACTTAACCTTCCCAAGTTTCAACTCTTTTATATCTAAAGTGAGGATACTACTTAGTGTAAATTTTGGTAAATACTAAATGATATAAAGAAAGTAAAGATTCCAGCACAGTAATTGGAACATAATGACACTCAATAAATGAAGATGTTTTGGTTTATTGTTGTTGGGTAAGAAAACATCCAAAATTTAGGAGATTGTAGCGATGAAACTCATTGATCGTCTCTCAAGGGTCTGTAGCTTGACGGTGTTCATCTGGTGCTTCTGCTAGAGTCTGAGCTTTGATCATGTTGACTGATATGAACATGCATAACGCATTGCTCACAAGACAGGTAATTAAACTGATGTGTTAGCATGGAGTTTACCTGAGGTTGTCAGTGCAATCACTCAGTTCCCCATGCAGACTATCAACTTGATTTGAGCTATGTTCAACATGTTAAAAGACAGAAGGTAACCAGTTCACAGTTTCAAAAGTAAAGGTCTCTGAGGGCTCAGTCCTTCAAACTATACAGAATCATTTCCTCCTCATTCTATTGGTCCATTAAAGTTACAAGATCACCTTAAAGTCAAGAGAAGAAGAAATAATGTATATATCAAATGAGAGTTATGGCAAAGAATTTGTGGTTACTTTCATGTACCATGATCTTCCTCTGGCCATCAATAATTTGCATCATTCATGTAGGCAAAAATATATACATCCTGTCATTCCCTAGGCCTGGCATAACCCAATACTTTAGAGCTATGTGCTGGTCTGTTTCTCATTGCTGGACAACATATCCGACATGTGCAATTTAAGGAGGTGAGGTTTAATTTCACTCATGTTCAGGTGATTCAGCCTATGACTACCTTGCTGCAAGTTGGGAATGTCATGGCAAAAGAGCATTGTGGGTCAAACTTTCTGAATTAATTGGTGGCTAAGAAGCACAGCAGGGGACAGAAACCACATAGACAACATAAGATCAGGTCTCCGTGATCCGACTGCCACACCCAGAAGTGCTTTACTAACCCCTTCAGGAGCTCCCAAGCCAATCAAGTTGACGATTAAATTTAACCCTCACAGTTCATCCTTTTTCAACTTGACAACCAAACATATCTCCTTCAACCATACTTAATCTCCCAGTGAACATAAGGTCATAATTCCACCAAACGTGATATATCTATCCCTGAATGTGACTGAAAATACACCAGCACCCTCCCACAAAGTCTCGGCAGTTGCAGAACTGTTCAAATATCCAAGTCAAAGTCTTCTCTGAGAATCAAGGCAGATTCTTGATTGTGCATCTGTAAAATTTAAAATGTATGTCACTTACTCCCAAGATAAAATGCCACAGTTAAACATTCCCATTCCAAAGGGAGGAACAGAGGCATAGAAAACAAGAGAACAAATGCAAGACCAAAACCCAGCAGGGGAACATCAAGTCCTATAGCTCTATGTCTGGCATCCAGGTCACATGGTGGTAAGATGTGAGTTTCACAGAGCCTGAGCAGCTCCTCCCCTGTAACTTTTCCAGTTACAGCCCACACAGCCTTACTCTTTTGGGCTGGCAACCTACAGGTTGACAGATGTTCCATGTTTCTGGCATCTCCAGTTTCTTCGTGTTTCCTGCACAATTGTCTTCATTCAGACAGGTTCAGGGACCCTTCTGTCAAAGGCATATTGTCAGACCTCCCAGTCCTTCTTTCAAAATCTGAATGGAAGCCTATATGAACCACAACTCTTGAATTCTGCATACCTGGGCAACCAGGATCACAAGGAGGATGCTGAGCTCTGCTGCCTTCAGGAGAGTCACCACGCCTCTGTGGATCATTACTGCAGAGGCACTTGTACGCCTGAATAACTAAGGATGGCAAAACGAATCCCCAGGACCGCATTTCCTGGAGGACCCTTCTCAAGTCTCAGGGGTCTTCGGGGCTCTCTTCCCAAAGACAGCACCCTGGAGTCTTGAGTGAACAGAGTCTTGCTTGTTCCCAAGATGCCATCGTAGAATCTATCTTCTTTCCCAGCACAAAGTAATTGGTTTATTTTTACTGGCACTAAGTTAGCAGCCACACCTTCTTTGGCCTCAACTTTATACAGTTTATTTTCAGGTCAGAATTGAAGTTGTTCACGGATTTCTGCTCTGCCTGTTGTTCCTGATTCTCACTGTAAGTCATGCTACAGCCTGGATGTCATGCTACCTTGAAATTTTTCTCTTCCAGGTAAACTAACCACCTTTAAATTCAGCCTCACACAGGCTTTAGGACATGGACAATGCAGAGAAATTTTCTTTTAGAATGAACCACACATGGACACTATTCCAGGACCTGATAGTCCCCATGTAAAACCTCATGAGCCCGGCTGCTACTGTCCACATTCCTTTCAACAGAGCTCTCCTGAGAATCAAATAACATGGTCTGTGTACAGCATTCTTGGACTTTTCTACCCCATATCTCTAAACATTTTTCAGTTCAGAGGACCCAACCCATGGTAGGCTCCAAGGCAGAAGCATCACAGCAGAAGGACACGGTACAGCAAAGCTTACTTCTTGCCAGTTGGGAAGTGGAGCAGGGGAGCAAGGCCAAAGAGGAAGGGGTCAGGGACCAAATAAATACACAAGCTCATGTTTCCATAGCCCCTAGGTGCATCTGGAAGTGCTCTTTACCAATCTGCCAGGCATCTCTTAACCCAGTCAGGTTGACAGTCACCATTACTGGTCATAGACTGGATAGCTTAAAACAGAAGGTTACTGTGTCACAGTTTTGCAGGCTGTCTGGGTCGTGTCCTCAGAAATTTGTAGGACAATATCCTTTCTTGCTTGTTTAACATCTTTAGTTTACCATAAATCCTTAGTATCCCTTAACTTATAAAATGTGTAATTCCAATTTCTGTCTCTATCACAACATAATTATCTCTTCCCTCTGTGTCCTTGTCTTCCTAAATGCCAATCAATCATACTAAATTAAGGGCTCACCCACCCTGCCTCAGCATGACTTCATCTTCACTACATAAGCCATGACTCTTTCCAAACACAGTCACACACACTCCTGAGGTACTAGAGACTAGGAATTCAATATGTATTTTAGGGGACATAACTCAACCTATAGCATACTCCCTCCCACAGCCTTCCAAGTCTGATTCTACTACACTGTCAGAATTAGGATGACTGTCAAGGATTATACATATGAGATATAGATCCTTTGCTTGTTTCCTTTGGCATCTCTTCATTCATATGCTTCCCTTTATTTTGAATAACTGTAAAGTAAATGAACAATTTATTCTAACTGTAAGAGAGTTCTGAAGATGACCCTACATAGACTACTTTTGCTTTCTTGCTTATAATTCTATGTTTTTTGTTGTTTTTGTTTTTTTGTGGTACTGGGAATCGAACTCATGACCTCGCACTTGCCAGGCAGGCGCTGTGCCGCTAAGCTAAATCCCCAGCCCCCAACTTGCTTATAACTCTAAAGAATGACTGAAGAATGTGCTGAGGATGCAGTAACATAAGATAAGGGCAGCTGGCCAGAATAACCGGGTTCTGCTCTAGCACCCCCCCAGCAAAATGTCCTTCAGTGCTTTACCCAGTGAGTCAAGTGACTCCGAATCGTATAACTGAGGTCTTCTTTTCCCTGCCCTTCATTTGTGGTATAAGTGGGTCATATGCATTTTAGACTCCATCTGTCCTGGGAACCTCTTTTTAAGTCTTGTGGAACCGGCTTATCATGCATCCACGGTGAACAGTTTCTACTGTCCCTTGTCATTTGTCTATAAATAAATTTAATTTGTCACTCTTGTGGTGAACGAATACGTTTGTCTGCCTGGACACAGACGAGCTGGCAACCATTACACAATGAGCCTAATTCTTATCACCCATATCTCAGGAAATAAACACCCAGGGAGGAGACTGGGTTTATGGTCCACAGCACACACTTCTATTGAACAAAGGAAAATGGGAGGCATAAGACAACCACTAGGTCACATCAGTTGTGACGTCCAACTTGGAACTTGCCACCAGTTCCTCTCACTCTGAGGACAGAAATATTCTGGTATTAGAGCCAAATTTCTCCACTGAAAGTGTCTCTCCTGGATACTGGTTCCAGTCTCTGAGTCATGTTTAAAAGTGAACAAGCTCCTCAGCCTTCTTTTTATTTTGAATTTTCAGTCTTTTTCATTCTAGTCCAATACACTCCCTTTAAATACCTGTGAGTTTTCCATGCATAAACTTAGGACTCACTCCATTTGACAAAGTCACACTTAGAAGAATTCCTGTTGAAGCCATCTCCTTCTTCAGCTGGTGCCAGTGCCATAGGACACCATACTTAAGAGCTTTAGGAGCCTTTTTGTTTAGACGGGTGGGCCCATGAAACGTTTCTATAAATACTGCTAAAAGTTTATAGATTCAGTTTTGATTTTGTGCACATTTTGTTGGTCATGCCTTGAAGTGAGCCTTGTCCCCAGATTATTTTTCTTTGAGAGAAACTTGATGACTAGAAACACTATCGTGGGTTCTCTGTACTTCCTATTTTATATTCTTTCTAAAGATTATATAATTCTCTCCTATATTTTTCACAGACCTCTAAACAAATCTAATTATGACTTTCAACATTTTGCCTGAAAATCTTTCTATCCATCTAATCTTTTATTTATTTTTAGCTTTATGTTTTGGTGCATGTTTGCAGCGTATAATGTTTGCATTCGTCATGGGCACTGCTATATGTACATATCATATCTAATTCCTTTCACATCCCATTCCTCTTTCTTTCCTCCACCCTCCCTCCATCTCTAACTGGTGACATCTTTTTCAAACAATCAATTACAAAGTCCAATGGTCATACGATCTATCCTCCACACATCCACAGGGAATTTTTTTGAACAGCACGTAACTATTTCATGATGCATAGAGAATAAGAAAGTGAAATAATTATCTATGTAATTTGTTATGAGGTGATTTGAGAAAATAATGAGTTTGCATTCATTTCATCTTATTGTCCACTTTTTAAAAAGAGGAATGAATGTCAAGTAAAATTATTCTTCATATATAAACTACTCATGTGATCCAGATAATATTCTTTAAATTATCATGTTTTTAAAGTTTAGAAATACTGATTGAATAAGACATTTTCCAATAATTCTCCCAAATTATGATTATAATTGTATTGGTCTATAGTAATACAAATGAATCTTTTTATCTTTATTTCAAAGAAGTTACCTGTATTCATTCTAAAGTTGGATACCGTATAACATTCTTTCAACATATAATTATACAACCATAGTATTAAAATTACATTACTATTTTGTTATTATAACAACTGAAATGAGTTCACGTTCTGAAACACTTCATATCCTTTGTACTAGCTAATACATTTAATTTCTTTGTTTGTTATTTTGAGACAGGGTCTCGCTATGCAGCTCTGGCTGGCCTTGAGCTCACTTTGTAGCCGAGGTTAGTCTCAAACTCACAATGATCCTCCTGCCTCAGCCTCCCAAGTGCTGGGGTGACAGGCATGTGCCACCACACCCAGCTAATACATTTATTTTTTAATATAATTGATGAAATAGTATTATGGTTTGTGTCTGCAAGTCCATCCAAAGCCTCATCCAATCATAGGTGGGGCTTCTCAGAAGTGGCTGGATCTAGAATGTGTGACACTAGGATTAATTCATGGTACAATACTAGGATTAAGAGTGGTAGGATAAAGGGTGTGAGTGCTACCTGCCCTGGCTAAATAAAATGGACAGAAAGAAGATTGTCTTGGGTTGCTTGCCTGCTTTTGCTGTCTTCTGCCTACCACAAATGTTTTTTCCTCTGCCATGCCACCCTGCATTGGAGCCAGCCGATTATGAACAGAAACATCTGCAAACTGTAACCCAAATAAACCTTTCCTCCTCCAACTTTGGGTGTCAGATATTTTGTCTTAGCAACAAGAAAAGTAACTAAGACACACTCATTATTAATACTTCTACTTTTAACTCAGGATGAACAGGAACATAGGGAAGTTAAGGGGTTTGTTCAGGTTTCATAGGTAAGAAGTGGCAAAACCAGGATTTCAGCACACGTGATGTGCCTATAATGCTCATAACCACAGAGACATTTATTCAATAAGATTTATTTGACAGTAAACACTTTGTTAAAATTGATAGCACAACATAGGGACAGACAGTTTCCATTCCCCAGGAGCTTATGATGTGAAGTACGGTAAGATGTCACTGCCAGGATGCTGTGGGTTCCTACACCCTCCCCCACAGAACGCGGCACTGTGCCATTGCGCTGACTGAAAGCTGACCCCGCACTTCCTCACCACTGACAGCCTGCACTGAGAGGGAGCCCCTGGGCTCTGTGTGGGTTCAGGGCCCTGCTGGTACCGTGAGTGGCACTATGGATCCCTGCTGCCTCCCCTGTAGGACCTGCATGGAACCATGCCACTACCAGAACCGAGGGCGGGGATTTACGTCCTCACGTGCCGATGCAGTTCTAACGCCAGAAGCCCGTGCTGGCAGCACAGGTCAGCCTGCGGTGACTGAGAAGCTGTTTCTCACTCTCCTTGTGCCCGTACTATGGACAGAATGGCCACAAAGTGAGCCTTGCCGTGTGCTAACATGTGGGCTGGTAGAATCCCTTCACTCCTGCACAGCCCATGAAGACTTGGAGTTTCTTAAACTCTTCCGTATTACAGAGTGCTCAAAGCCTTTCAGTGCAGCCAGAAAAAGAGCTCTAGGCAGTGTACACCACGGTGCTAGGCTGGACTGATCATGGAAAGTGCCCACCAAGCGGACGTCCCTAAACAGTTTTAAGAGCAAGCCATTTACTATAAGTCTCCTTACAAAAGTGGTAGAGATGTTTGATACACTAAATCTGAGTGCAGGATCACAACAAAATATGAAAAAGCAGGGTAATGGGAAGCCTCCAAAAGAACACAAGAATTTAGTAGAAACAGATGCTAATGAAAATTATGTGGACAAAGTGCCCATTAAAGAATGTAAAAGGATGGCTATAAAGCTGACTGAGATTCAAGTGAATACAGTTAAGCAAGATTAAGCAAAGAATAACATGAATAACAGATTTAGCAAAGAGTTCGGTATTCTGAAAAAAACAAACAGAGATGTGATCAACGTATATGGTGAATGTTTAAATTTTAAAAATTATTACCGGGGGCTGGGGATTTAGCTCAGCAGCAAAACACCTGCCTGGCAAGTGCAAGGTCGTGAGTTCGATTCCTGGTACCAGAGAAAAACCAAAACCAAAACCAAAAATAAATAAATAAAAAAAATATTAATACCTTAAAAGTCACATTGAAAATAACCTTCCCAAACTAACCTCGCTGCAAGCAGACTTATTCTACCACTTTCTGACAAATTTTATAAGTCCTTTCTCATGACTGTCTTCACATTGCGTGTTCAAAAATATGCGATTGCTGCTGTGAGCTCCATCCAACAGGAAAGCAGGCTTATGAAAACAGTGCGTCTTCACCCCTTATTCGCCAGAGCTGCGACTGTGACACTTCTGAATCTTCCCCAAAGTCCGAATGACCATAAAGGTGGCGTTTTGAATTGATTGGCACGTCGGGATAGCCACAGCAGTGCGAATAAAGACAAAAGAGGGCATCCAACGCTGCTGCAGACAGAGACGAGAGTGATGGAACAACTGTGTTTGAAGCAATGGGAAAGGTTTAGAGGAAGATTAATGACAACGTGTCTTTAACTGTAATAATTTTTAAATATATGCATTCACCATATATGTTAATTACAGTTTCACACAAAAAGTAAAGAGCTCAATAACTCCAACAAATGTACAGTTAAAGCCTCGACATTGGAGTCTGTCAAGCAGAAGAATTAATATGTGGGTTTAGGGGTAACTCAGTGGTGGAGTGCTTGACAAGTGTGTACCAAGTCTTAGGTTCAATCCATAGCGCTATAAAAAGATGAAACAAACATACAAAGCATATCTGAACTTGGAAATAGGTCTTTGGAAATATTTCTGCAGTCAAACCAAAGGAAATAGATGGAAAATAAATGGAAAAAAGAAAAGATGATCTCTGATAACTTTAGAATGTCACTAAATAAACAGATATTCGTGTTTTGGGTATACTCCAGAGGGCAAAAGAGGGAAAGTTTAGAAAAGTGATTAAATGAAATGATACCTGAAAACTTCCCCCATCTCAGGAAAGATGTGGTCATTCTGGAACTGAAGGTCTGTAAGACCTGAAATAGACATCACTGGTAGCAGTCATTACCATGGTGTACTATCGTCCAACTATCAACTAGTCAAACCAAGCCTACTAAAACTTCAAGAGAAAAGCTCATGGTCATGTTTAAGGGGCACACTATCAGACTATGAGGAGATTACTCAGCATACACCCTACAGGCCAAGGGAGAATGCCATGATGAATTACAGTTCTAGAAGAAAATAACTATCAACTGAGAATATTATTAAGCAAACTAATCATTTAGAAATGACAGACAAGTAAAATCTGAAGGGATTCATCCCTAGTGTAACAGCTTTACAAGAAAAATGCTGAGTGAGTCCTACACCTTGAAGCAAAAGGTAACTATCATAGGGAAAACATATAACAATATAAAATCCACTGGAAATACAGGTGCACAAAAAACAAAAAATAATTGAAGCTTCTCAATGCGATAAAACACTGAATCACAGAAGTACAAGGCAAGAGGGAAGCACACAACAAAGGATATTTAAAATGGAACGGATCTGAGGAAATGACAGGAGGAAGTCCTTCAACAACTTTGAATAAAAACAGACAAAATAATCCAATTTAGACTTCTGGGTGGATACAAAATAAGCCTAATGACATGTTACCTACCAGAAAATCACTTTATTATTAAAACATACACTGATTGAAAGAGTGACAAAAGATAATCCATGCAAACCAAATCAAAAGCAATCAAGAGTAGCAATTCTTTTATCACATCAAATAGAATTAAAGCAAGAACTATAAAAGAGACAAGGAGGGCCATTGTACAATAATGAATGGATCAATTCAAGAAGAAGAGAAAACAGTTATAAATGTGTATGCTTCCAATGAAGAGCACTCAATTTTATAAAATGAGTATTATTAGATCTAAAGGAAGAGATAGGATTAATAACACCACAATTCCATCAACAGCTGAATCATGCAGATTGAAAAAACATACCAGAGTTAACTATACCATAAATCATTTGTACAAAATAGATATTTAGAGAACACTTCACCTAACAACTTCAAAATATACATTTTTTTCAACTCATGAAACATTCTCTAGAATAGACCATATATTGCCTAATGGAGAAGTCTCAACAAATTCAAATAAATTTAAATTCTGTCACATATCATTTCTGACCACATGGAATAAAACTAGAAATGAACAACAAGACAGACTTCAGAAATTACACAAACACATGTAAACTTAACAACATACTATCTAATGAAGAATGGGTCATTGCAGAAATCAAAAAGAAAACTGAAAACTTTCTTGAAATAAATTAAAATGGAAACAGAACATATCAAAATGCATGAGCTATATAGAGCAAAAGCGGTACTAAGAGAAAGTTTATAGCAATAAACATCTACATAAAAGCAGAGTTTTAAAATAAAGAAGCTAACGGTGCTTCTGAAAGAACTTGAAAGCAAAAACTAATCAAGCCAAACTCCAAAAATTAAAATAAAATAACAAAGATCAGAGTAGAATAAATGAATTGAAGATTAAAATAACAATAATAATTGAATGAAATTAATTGTTTTTTAAAGATAAAGTCAACAAACCTTGCTCCAGACTAATGCAATGAAGGAGAGGGGAGGAAGAAGTGGGAGGGGGAGGGGAGATGGAGGGAGAGGGAGAGGGAAAGAAAGAATAAAATCAGAAAGAGAAAGAAGACATTCCAACTGACACCACAAGAATATAAAGGACCACAAGAGATTACTACAAACAAGTACATTCCAACATACTGGAAAACATAGATAAATTTCTGGACACATATAATCTACAAAGATTTAACAGCATAGACAGTAACCTTAAAATAATAGTAAGTAGTAAGACCAACTCAGTAATAAAAAAGTTTCCCAACACAGGAAAATCCAAGCCTGGATAGTTTCACTGCCGACTTCTATGAAATTTCTAGAGAAAAAGAGTATCAATTCTTCTCAAATTATTCAAAAAACTGAAAGGAGAGAATTTTTCCCAATTTTCATTTGATGAGGTCAGCATTACTCTGATACTAAAATGAGACAAAGAGAAGAAAGAAAATTATAGGTCAATATCTCTAATGAAAATAGATGCAAAAATTCTCAGTAAAATATTAGCAAAGCAAATTTTATAGCACATCAAAGTCATTGATCATATTCCAGTGGAGTTCGTTCCATGGGTGCAAGACTGGTTCCGCACACATAAATTAATAAAAGTAACACAATAAACTGATACAATAAAGGACAAATCATGATAATCTCGACAGAAGCAGAAAAAGGCATCCAATTGATTCAAGATCTCCTCAGGATAAAATCTGAACAAATTAGCACAAAATGAATACACCTAACTGTAATAGTCTACATAGAGTAAACTCACAGTGAACATCAACTACATAGGGAAAAGCAGTAACTTTACCTTCTGAGATCTGGAATAAGACAAAGATTTCCATTATCATCACTCTCATTCAACATAGTGCTGAGAATCTCAGGGCAATTAAATAATTCAAAAGGATAAAAGTCAAACAAATAAGAAGGGAGGAAGTCAAATATCCCTGTTCACACATATTATTCCATATACAAAATAACCCTAAACATTCCACTCAAGGACTATTAGAACTGGTAAATGAATTCAATATAGTTGCAGGATAAAAAACACAAAATTAATACTACTGTTACACATTAATATTAAAATTTCTACAGAAGAAATCATGAAAAGAATTCTATTCACAATAGTTACACAAAAGCAAAATATCTTCCAGGAAAATATCTTCCAAGAAATTTAACCAAGGAATTAAAAGGTCTCTACAATGAAAATCACAAAACCCCAATGAAAGAAATTAAACACAACACAAAAAATGGAAAGTCCACATTGGTGGTCAGAAAAAAAAAAAAAGATTCACTATAATGTCATCAAAATACTAATGGCATCCTTCACAGAACTTTCACAGGAAAAAAAAATCCTAAAACTCCTGTGAAGGCGCAACAGATCCCAAATAACCATTGCAAACTTAAGGGAGAATAAAGCAGGAAGCATCACACAACCTGAGTTCATGATACACTAGAAAGCTATAGCATAGCATACTGGAGAAAGGGTACACCGGGTACTGAGAAAGCTGGATATTTCCATGCAGAAGCTTGATAGTTGATCCCTATTTCTCACCCTAAAAAAATTAACCTAAAATGGATTAAAGGCTTAAATGTAAGGTATCTGAAACTATGAAATTTTAATAAGAAACCACAGGAAAAACATTTCAAGACATAAACATAGGACCTGATCTTTCAGTTGAGACCTGAAAAGCATAGAAAACAAAACTAAAAAGGGATAACGGGATTATATCAAACGAAGAAGCGTAAGCACAGTTCAAAAAACAATCTGGGTGAAGAGGCTTCATGCGGAACAGGAGAAAACTCCAAACTACCCATCTAACAGAGGGTTCAGAATGTATAAGGAGTCTTTAAAATTCCATAAGAAAAAGCCAATAATCTAATTTAAAAAGAGGCAGAGGATATGAATAGATACTTCTGAAAACAGTTCACATGGATGACACATTCTAACCACCTCAGCTCACAGAAGTATACAAGTCAAAACTGCAATGAGATGTCGTCTCACCCTGGTTAGAACGGTTATTACCACACCTACAATTGTAACAAATGCGGGGGGGGGCTGTGGAGAGAGGGAGCTCTCTTACACCGCTGATGAGAATGTAAATTAACACACCCGCTACTTAGGACAGCGTCACCCATGCTCACGGGACTGAAAATAGACCAGCCCGGGCCTACTTAAGATCGCTATGCCACTTTGGGGGATAGATCCAAAGGAAATGCTACTGGCATATCAAAGAAACACTTATGTGCTCATGTTCATTATTTTTCTATTTGCAATAGTTTAGATATGGAACCAGCCTAAATATACATTGACAGATGAATGAATACAGAAAATGTAGTATTTATACACAATGGATTATTCGTCTGAAGTAGAGTTCTATCCTTTCCTCTGCAGCATAATGGCTGGACTGGAGGACATGCACACTGAGTGAACTAAATCAAAAGCAGAGACACGTTCTGCACGTTCTGTCTCACGTGAATGTTAAAATAAGTTAACCAGAACATATAATATTGTAGTAGTAACCAAGAAGAGTGGGGCGGGAAAAATAGTCCAGGGTTAGGTAATCAGTACCCAAAGTCAGCCCGATGGAAGTACTCTACAGAACGACCAGGAGACTACAGCTCCCAACGCGGCAGCATAATTTTGTGGATAGCTAGAAAAGGAGCTCCCTGGCTCCAAACACAAAATAGTGGTAAGGAGAGAGAAATGTCAATTATCCTGATTTGATCAGAGCCTATTACCTACATATGTAATATACATGTATATATAGTATACATCTATTGGAATATCACACTGTGCTATATAAATAAGTATGATTTTACACGTTAATGAGAAATATTTTAGATGTTTAAGGAAGTGGAAATATTAACCACACACATTTTATCATTGTGTACTATATACATATACTGACTTATCATAGTTCACTCTACAGAGTTCTACAATTGAAACAATATTCTAAAACAAGAAATATAGATGGAAGTTACACACATGAGGTCAATTATAGTTCAGTGTTATGCTTCAGAAACTCACAGCAGGTATACTCAGTGTTATGAGAGTACATAAAAGATATGTCAAACTGTGCTAGAAGAATTAGCTGGAGTTTGAGATTTAGCAAATTGTATACAAAAGAAATCATAGCTAAATTGCATTTTAAAGAAGGAGTAGAATGCTCAAAGCCTTCAAAAGTAATGAAAACATTTTAATAAAAAGACATGCAACCAGGTATTAATCCTGTTATATCAATAGTAAAATATTGAGAATATCCAAATGTCAATGAATATGCATTCAGTTAAAAGCAGTTTAGGTAGGGGTTTTAAATTATAATTCTAAACCTAAGAAACTCCATGAAAAATTATGGTATTTGATACATTTTCTGAAAGGCACATATAAAATTATACATTCATTGTGGAAACTTAAAAAACTCCATGGGAAAATAGACTTTAAAGAGGTTTTAGGCACAGATAATGAGGGAGTAAGTTTCATTTCTTAATTTAAAAATACATTATTGGAATCATTTTTAAGGTGAAGTATTCTTACAATGAAGTTACTGATGGGTATAGAGGAATACCGTCATGTTCCTCTCTGACAGGCTTTGCCTCTCGTCCAGTACAGTATAGACTTAAAATATCAAGGATATTAAAATTAAAAAAATCACAAATGATATTTTATCAATAACTATCCAATGGTATTGATAGTTAGAAGAAAAAGTCATAATGTAAAGTTATAATTTAACTGTTGTAAAAATAGTGTGATATATGATAAATGAAAAATTATAAAATAATGTGGTAAAAACACAGAATTTCTGTAAGACAAATAAAAGCCAATGAAATAGTGACCTTATCTCCTTACCTTGAGTCATATTTACACAGCAGTGAAGAAGGATTAGTGAGACATATCTAAAAGCAATGACTTACAACTTTAGACATGATGACAGCATCCTGACACAGGAGGGGCCCATTTTCCCCCAGGGTCAGGCTATGGCTCTTACATCAGGGCACAGCCTGAAGACTTTGGATTAATCCAGGATCTACAACACATGAATTTGAAATCATACACGTGCGGCTTGCTCATTAAAACATTTCTCAGCAACCCAGATGAGGCCTACTTAAAAGAAGCACAGTGTAACATAAGCAAGCAGTCCTCTCTCAGCCTCAGCACAACTCCAACGACAAGATGCTGGGCAGACAAACTTGCTAAGTCTGTTCACCATATAATAATTACCTATGTGGTTACCATTAAATGACTTTTAAATCAGATATTTGGCATTGTAGAATTTCAAGACCAAAATTTAAATAAAACAGAGGATATTCCTTAGAAGTTATAATACAGGAAGGCTGGTAAAATAGATGTGGACAAGTTGTGAATGATACAACAAAAACACACTATAGCGGAAGTAGAGAAATTCTATGAACACACAAATTAGAGAGCGTTTGTTTATTGAAATGTTAGAGGTGCTCTGACAAAAAGCCCTATATGAAGGGTCATTTTGTTAGCTGGGTTTTAAAGTGAAAAACAGTTTGGTAAATATATATATTTACCTATATAAATGGCAACAATGAAAGA
>NW_004955441.1:18599519-18603884 GCF_000276665.1 Chinchilla lanigera
TATTTCCAAGAAGAGTGTATTCTTTTTCCAGAAGGAGAGAATTGTATAAGCAAATACGTAGGATCATGAAACACAATACCAGTTTTCTGTGGCTGCTCTAACAAATTATTTCAAGTTAATTCAGGGGCTAAGAGCCGTAGAAATTCACTCTCTTACATTTTCAGTGTCAGAAGTAAAAATTCAGGCCCAGAGCTGAAATGAAAGTGTTGGTTGGGCCGTGCTTTCTTTGCAGGCTCCAGAGGAGAATCCATTCCTTACCTTTTCTTGCTTTAGAGACCTGCACTCTTCCCTGGCTTAGGCTGTACTGGTTCAATCCCACCTGGGGCAGCCACACCGCCTTCTGTTCTTTCTCCTCTTCTATGTACCTCAAATCCCCCTGTGCCTCCCTTTCATGACACATGCGCTCCATGTGTAAGACCTACCTAGATAATTCAGGATAATTTGTTCATCTCAAAATCCTCATTTCCATTTCATTCACAAAAGCCAAAGCTTTTATAAAAATTAAGTTAACGTTTTCAGGTTCTGTGCAAGAGGACCTGTTGTCTCTGGGGGAGTTATTTTAGTCCACTATGCCATGTTGAATAAGCATCACAATCAGGCAGAGTGATAGATTTCTATGACACTGTATTACTTTGAGATCTAGGAAACTTTACATCACTTATTAAAAATGCTTCATCCAGTGATTAGGAACTTGTGTCACTATGCTATGGCTCCTATCTATGTCTGCCCAAAACCTCATGCACTCGTAAACTGGGCTTTTGTAGGTTGGCTGGATCTAGGGTGTAGAATACTGGGATTAAGGGTGTGTGGTACTAAATTAGTCCACTGATTGGAACTGGCATAGTTCTGAGTGGCATTACTGGAAAACCTGATAGTCTAGATGGGATGAAAAGAAAAGGCAGGCGGGCTGCTTGCTGCTTGCTGCTGGCTTCCTGCTGGCTTCCTGTTACCTCATGGCTGTTCTGCCATGGACTGTCCCTTCACTGCCGTGTCCCTCTGCCATGACACTCTGCCATGACACCAGCCAACAATGGACTGAAACCTCTACAAACTCTGAGCTAAATAAGCCTCTCCTCTTTTACTTTGGGTCTCAGGTATTTTGTCTCAGCAAGACAAAAAGTAATCTAGATTAAATGTATGAGTGTGAGAATTCACAACCTTCTACAGTTGTGGAAGTCTCACTAATTCAATATTTGGCTTTGCTTACTTTTAAAATCAATTGAAAATAGGGAGGCTGCCAAAACATCTGCACTGTCATTAATATACCAAGAGGATTCCCAGAAATCGTTGAAAGCAGGTATATTCATGGTTGTGATTAATTACATTAAAATAATACAGATCAATATCAGTCGAAGGAGATTGCATGAGGAAGAATCTTAGAAGGTAGCAAGCGCACAGCTATCAGTTCTCCTGCCCAGGGAAGTTCTGGTTAGTGTTACACTGTTTCCAAAGCCCTCTGGTCTGTCAATCAGGCAATATCACATGAACCTTGAGCTTTTCCTAGGAAAGTAAAATCATAAAATCATGTTGATCAATAGAAAAGAGGTATTTGTCAAAATTTAACAGAGTTTGGACAATAAATAAGTAAAACAGTACAAACAACTTCTTAGCAACATAAGATGAGTCTTCTTGATCAATGGAATGTACAAGAAGCCTCAGCTAAGGTTATAATTTATAATTACACTGGCTTCAATAAAGGACAGGGATACCTGACTACCCTCCTTCTTCTCAACACTGTAATAGAGATTTTACCCTGTACAGCAGGACTGTAAGAGAAAAGGTCATCCACACTGGAAAAGAAGATGGTAAAGCGCTTTAATTAGTAGGCAAAGCGACTGCATAGAGACAACATCACACTGAATCTACAAAGAGATGTACTAGAATTAATAAGTTATTTCGACAGTTCAGCCAAGTATGAGGTAAATAAAAACAATTTTGTCTATATACTTCAGTGAAATTATAAATTAAAATTTTAAATACCACTCACAATGGCAGCAGAATGCAGTAAGGTAAATGTGACAAAATATATGCTATCTCACCTTCCTGAGAGAAATTCTTGATATAAATATATATTCTGGATATTAAAAACATATTTGGAGGGCTAACATTACCAAGGAAGGCCTGGGAGAAGAGCTCAGCGGCTCTCCTGCTCTGAGGGACTGCACCAAGCTTGGCCAGATGAACAGTGTGACAGGCGCGGCCGGGTGTTCAGCAGAACAAGCCTCCCTTTCAATCTACTGCATGTGGTTGGGGTTGTGAGACAGCTGACGTGGACACCATGCACATGGCTGGATTCTCTAACTCCCTTTGCAGGCAACCAGACAACTAAGATCTTGCAAAACGATGCGAGCCAACCTGAAGTGCACAACTGTGACCCCACTTCTTCAAGGGGAAGACGACAATGGCCAGAGAGAGACACCTCATATCACATAGAGCTGCACAATAATCTATGTGTCCAGTGACTGTGGAGTTGACCTGTGACATCCACCCTGAACCACTGTGGAAGATAAAATTACGTTTTTTGTTTTGTTTGAACTATTGACTTTGGAGGTCTCTTCCTTAGAGTGCTTTTTAGGATGGGTCCTTTGTAATCCAGACAGCATACGTGGTGGGCCAAAAATCTGATGGGATAATTGGACAGCTACTGGCAGGATGCAAAGATTTAACTGCCAGCTCACAATGATAAATGTGTTGGTACTCCCAACAAAGTGAGTCCAACTTTGCAATCAAACTTATGAGATATATATATATATTCCTTTGAATATTCAAATAATCTTTTGCTTCCAACTGACGAGATCATTATAAAATACCTCAAACTCTTTGAAGCAAATATATACCAGGCATTGACTTGGTTTGCTTTACAAGGCTATAGAAAATTTTGGGAGCAGAGAAGGGAAGAGAATTACAATCTCCAGGGAGGATACCAATCATTAAACTGAGAGTTTGTGTTTGCAGAGCAAAGACATAGCTATGGGGGAATACCACCGAGGAACATTAAAGAAACATCAGGCTGCCTCATAATAAGAGTTTCCATCCAAACCCATCTACCAAACCAAATGAAGCTGCAATAAATATAAACCCACATGCGGTAGTCTCTCTCCAGGGAAATCTAGCATTTTCCCAACAGACAGGATTGTTCTGCATAGCAGCCGTTTCACCAGGAGGTTGACAGCTTGTCTATCTTTGCCTGCTGGGATCAGATCAAAATGTCAGCTATACTATCAGATAAGACTCCTCTTCAGGCTAACTGAAGTGACAGTTTGCCAAAAGGAAATATTCTCTCAGCAACACCATCTCAGGACAGGACATTAAGAGTAAGTTCAGCCAACACGAATGAGAGAAGAAATAGCTCAATATTTATATAGGAAGCTTTTTTAAATTCAGGGCTAAAAAACTGCTACAATGTCAAGCAGATTTTTAGTGACAAGACATCGTGAAGTGGATTAGAGACTACATTAAGAATTATCTAATTGCTTTTAGAAAAAATAAACCAGAAATATAGCTGCTACTTACCTCCAAAACCCTTGCGGGTATGCAACGGTTTGTACCTGCAACCTGGGGTCTCCTTTAATACTATAATGATAGTAATTATTTCAACATTTAGGAATTAATTGATACTACAGTGAAGTTGTGTGGCTCAGTTGGTTTTTACTTGATTCAGAAGTTTCTCCACTGTGATTGTCCTTAGAATATTTAACTGTTTTTCCCAGCTCAATGTTTCTCTGAACCATTATTATTGTTATGTGTTAGGTATTGATACACAAATTCCTTTGACTTTGCTTAATGTCAGTAAATATAATAAAGATAAATGAAAGGAAGCTTTCAAAATCTCATTTGTCTAAGTTACACTATACATTCAAGTTAAATATTCAGTTAAGAAGAAACTGAATTACATTGAAATATATTTTTACAACCCTGGCAAAATGTATTGGCTTATGATTCTGCACAGATTCTTGGTTAATTTTTTGCAGAGCAGTATGTAAATCTGAACTAGCATTGCCATTTATTTTGTCAGTTTTTTGTTTTGTTTTGGTGTATTTATCTTATACAAGGGCAAATATTGAATATTCAAATATTCATCCTTCTCATTAAAATAATAAAGTCTTCCATAATATGTAATGTGTTATAAGTAAAAATTACATGAAGTAAAGCATTTTTGCTAAGATATTGGGTCCCTTATATATTTTTTTTTAATTTTAAAAATAAAAGGAGGAAAATATTAACAGACAGACAACATTTTACAAAATAGCAAAGGAACAGTACAGACAGTACGGAGTTACAAAGTGGTAGGGAATTAACAATGCTTGTTGTATTACATATTGATATCTTCAAAGTGGTTTCTCATGAAAACAGATATAAACATGC
>NW_004955441.1:18609414-18640862 GCF_000276665.1 Chinchilla lanigera
CGTTTCACCTGGGAATCGTGGTTGTGTGGATCAGCACAGACTCAAACCCACTAGCCCTCGGGTCCCTTATATGTTGAGAACTCATCAATTTCTCGAAGAAGTTGAGCTAGGTTTTAAGCTGAAGATGTGAACAAAAATGCCAGTTTCAAGTTGAATCACAGGGCAATTCCTTGTGAAAGGAACATCTATTCAGGAAGAATTTATTTCTACCTGTTAGTGTGGCATAGTACAAAGGTGTAAACTAAGGAAGCAATGATACTCAAAATGTGCAATATATTATATATATTACATTTCCAGTGGTGTTAATGAGAATAAACAGTAGGACCACATTTTACAAAACTTGTAAAAACTAAGTTAAATTATTTGAATATTGATAAAGCCATAATATTTTATTTTAATTTATTTTTATTAATACATGTTGTACTACATAATGTTTACATTTATTGTAGGGCGTAGGTGTGTGTACTTAATATACCTTAATTCTTTTTATTTTGTGCACACTAATACTATCATCAATTATGTATATTGTTTATCCACCACTGGATAAATACAGGCTCTTTCACGATGAGTGCTTGTGAGGACTGAGAAATAGTGAAGAAAAGAAAAATAGTCTAAGGAATAGGAAAAAGCGAAAAACAATTAGAACTTCAAAATGCCAAAATTTTGCCTTCAAGAAACCTTTCCAAATGTAAATGTGAGTAAACATTTCTCTTCTTAATGTTTCAACTTTACCTTTCTAAAAAAAAAAAAAGCTTGGTGCATGGATCTACATATTTTTATGGTATTTTCCTTTCATTTTTAAACTAAATATTGTTCATATTGAAAAAATTAAGAATGAAGCAATATATAAATTGAAAACCATATCTAATCTCACTGTCTACTTTGTTCATGAAGATTTATGTATGAACTCTCTATTGAAAACGAGCTCTTTCTCTCACCTCTGGTTTCCTACAGAAATAATTTACCTTGCAAACACTTTTGTCTTCTCTCTCTAGACCTTTTCATAATCCACATTTAGGAAGCAGAGTGATTACTAAATAAGGCTAGGACAAGTTGGCATGTTTAGCTAAGATTCTCTCACCTCTGAATTCTACTGCCCCCTCTGGGGAAGGGTGACGTACTGTCCTTCCAGGGGGAAAATACCCTTAATCCTTTTCTCAATCCACAGGAACAAGGGCTCTGACAGTGGACTGCAAGGTCCCACCAGCTCCTGAGCAGGACTGAGGGTGATACTACAACTACCACTCCTCGTCTTTTTGTCCAACCTGTTCGGAGCCCAGGAAATGTACAGGAATACAATTTTTTCAGCTGCCTAAAAGACCTGAAATTTTACCAATTTTTATAACTGCCTGCAGGCCAAGTCCACAAGCCACTCACTTATGTAAACTTAATTTGACTGGAGCACAGCCACAGGCATTGGCTTAAGTGTGGTCTGTAGCCACGAATATGAGCTCAGAAAATTAAATGACACGAGCTCTTAAGGTTCTACTCAATATAAAATAATGTGACCACTTACTTCAATTCCTAGATAAAATGAGCTGTTATTCTATCCCTGAATTTTTAGCCACAGAGTGAAATATGACATGGGGGCCTATAAAATTAAATTGCATAGCATAGAAGTGTGTGGGACAAGACTATAAAGCTCTCCTGTAAATACTTCCTAGCTGAAAGCTCTAAATTCATACAGTGGTTTGTTATTTGCTCTGTCTAAAGGGTAGCTGGGCCTTGAGAAGGTTGACATTTACTAATTTCAAAATCTCCTGCTTACCTGGTTTTCACCCCAGGAAACTGTACCCGATTATCCTCATGAAGCGGGTGAGGCCAACCTCCCTGCTTCCAAGGATAGGGTTCTATTTCTTGCCCAGTGACATCTTTCACTCTATGTCCCTTTCCCAGCACCTAGAAAACATGCCTTTAATAACCCTGGTTTAATGTAGGCACTGGGGAGGGGCTAGAAGTGTTAAAAAAATTGCAGAGGACAAAGTTAAACAAGAAAGGAGGACTTTATTTCAGACTATTGCAAGTAGGAAGAGAGATAGTGCTTAGATCAATTGAAACAAAAGACAGTTTTAAGCACTGAGGTGAGGTAGTAAAAGTACTGGAGGAGATTAGAAAGAGAGGCTCCTCAGTAGAATATGGCTCCATCTGTGTTTGCTAATTTGCTAAGTTAAACTCTTATCTCCCTTAAGAGATAGCTATGCAGTTGTAGCTTCCTTGATAATTGCATTTCAAAGAGATGGCTCCCAAGTCTTTGGGATATTCCTGTTCTACAAAGTTAACAAGAGGCTGGGAGATTTATTTATATACATTCTAAAGAGGCTTAGAAAGAATTAGCAATGATAATCTTTTTAAAGGGAAGATACTAGAGTTAGAGCTGGAATTAAGAAGTCTATATACAGTTCAGTCAAACAGAACAGTAACACTATCTCAGCTAGAGCCAATCAAATACATTTCAATTTTTATTACATAAGGGAGAGTTAGCAAAAGTTTACTGTATATGTCACTGCCAATGAGTGCAATTTTTATATTTTTTCTTATGCAAACCAAAAAGCTAAACAATTATGCCTGCTATATTTTATAATAATCTATT
Organism: Chinchilla lanigera; assembly: GCF_000276665.1. Taxonomy (NCBI): domain Eukaryota; kingdom Metazoa; phylum Chordata; class Mammalia; order Rodentia; family Chinchillidae; genus Chinchilla; species Chinchilla lanigera. The sequence continues at coordinate 18,612,005 of NW_004955441.1, forward strand.
AGTTAGTATTATCATCTCCATTTTTCAAAGGAAGAAATGCAAAACCTCCCAAAACTACAGAGATACATAGATACAACTGTTAACATTGATCTAATTCTATGTATTTCTCTTCTTTCCACACTCAGTTGTTTGTTAAAAGGAGGAAAAAAGAAGCAGCTTAGGTTCTTCTAGAAAACAGAGACAAATAACTGCCATAGTATTGTAAAATCAGAATTTTCCAGCCATTCTGAAGATAAAATTATAACTGTTATAGAAATTGTTGTTTCAGTAGAACAGGCTTTTGTTCATGGCTGACATTTAGAGTGAGGGATTTCTTTCTGATGGGCACAGATTCTCTCCATCGTGTTGTGGGATACTCAACAGGATCCCTCAATTCTGCTAGAGAGTCACAAATTGCAGCAAGTGAAATGTCTTGAGACTTTGTCTTTGTCTCCTGATGGTGAAACTAGCCCCTGTTCAGAGATCCTGGTTCAGAGGAATCTTCTTATGTGGTATTTTGAGTGGTCCAACTTTCAAAATGATGAAATATTTTGAATAAATGTATTTTTAAAAATTGGGTGAATGAAGAGGGATGACTTGCAAGACAGCACCCATCCACCTGACTTCATCTTCCCTTCATTCCCCAACCTTCTGAGGCAATTATGTCATCAGGGTTCCAACGTGCCTACAGAATATCAATCCTTCTCTTGAAACGTCACCAAACATAGTTCTACAAGGCATTCCACCTGTACTTCATCCTATGAGATAGAGATTGGGCGCTTGTAATTTTGGTAAGGTAAGTAAGCCTAGCACCTGTCTTTGTTTTGTTTTTTCTTTGTTTGCTTGTTTTTCTTTTGAAAATGTCTTTCAGGCCAGAAGAAGACTCCAGCTGTTCAGGAAAATGACTGATAGATTCACTTGGGTGAACTCAGCCACACATTTGCCTCCACCTATGGGTGTCTCCAAGAGGGATCTCCCACTGCACCGGGTCTGGCTCAGGCTCATTAAGAGCAAGGTGGGTGAGTGGTTTGTTTGGCTCAGCTGGTCCCTAACTTAGTGTTATAAACATTCTATTTTAACCCTACGTTAAGCTTATTGTTCTATTATGTCTATTTTTGTTACAATTAATATATGCTATCATTTCACTTTAAAATGGAAAATTCATAGCATTGGTTAGTTATTAGAGAGAGGATGTTTTACACTTCACCAATTTTCACAAATATTGGTAAAAATTAAATTTCATGCTGATTGGTGAAAGTCAGAAAGTTCAATAGTGTTTGGTTTTTGGTTAATTTTGTCCAAAGTTTATTTGCATTACTAGAGCCTCATCGAATGTTCCAGAAAAATAGATTTCAATATCCCTTGTACAGCTGGGAAGTGATTTCCATTAGTACAAAAACGAGATAGTGTATACTACACAAAATAGTAGGCAGTGCATATGGTGTAATTTAGAGGGCAGTGAAATGTATATATTCAGCCTCTGTCCCTCCAAACAAAATACAGCTAAACTGCCAGGGCACCTGAAACCCTACTAAGAGTCAGGAAAATCATTTCTGGAAAGGGTAAAAGTCTCACTCTCTAACAATTCTGAGTGGACAAACAGACTGGTTTTGTTGTTGCGTTGATTTTGTTTATTTTCATTCATAAAACACTTGGTAGAATGCAACACAGCTTAAAAAGAGGTCAATTGTATGTTGTTAACAAACGCACATTTACTAAGTCCTTAGAGAAATCCTAGACATTTGTCTTGAATAAAACTTAAAATGCTAGAATTTTTCTTCTAAAATTAGCAAAAATTAATTGGCAGATTTTTACTTATTTTCACTCATTTTTTTCTTAATGAAAATAATATCAATTCAAACGATCAAATTTGAGTCATTTTGAGTATATGCAGATGCTATACTATCATTTTGTGGTCGTTAACCTACGATAGAGAGACTGAGGCAGGGAAGGAGTAAAGAAATGATGTGAATCTGAAGTTAAGCCTAAGATCCAAAATCTAAAGTAACTGTTGATTCAGTTGACATGGCAATTCTTCTCTCGCACCCTAGTGTGTTGATAAGTTGTTGCCATCTCTATTTATTTAAATCCAGATTTTGAGCTGTCAATGACAGATCTATTCATGACAGGATGGAGTTAACTGTTGCTTTTTTTGCTTATTAATTACGGAGGGAGCCAGCAAAATGTTACCACCACGTCAAAGAAAAATTCAGAGTACTGCACCTGTTGACAGATAAGAATTTCCCAAAGAAAAACGATTGCAGAAAACTGATAAAGAGCACTGTCAATTGCAATTCCACCAAATAAATTAACTTCTATATCTATAAATGTGAATTATTTACATGCACATCAATTATTTTAATCTATAGTTCAAAGATAATAAAAGGATTAGAAATCCATAGAATCAGACAATGCTGGAGAGCTTTCTACTCAAAACAATGTTTCCATAGAGGAAAACTACCAGTCCCTTGGGACCATACCAATTCCTTCATAATCTTTCCCTACACAGGCATTTTAAACACATTTTCCTACACCAGCATAATAAGTGAAATGAATACCTATCATTTAATGAAGGAAATCGTTGCAATAAGCTATTAGATTCTTTGCTAGAACAGATCTGAGAAGGACCTGAACAGCGAGAAATGAGGGCTAATATTTCATCTGAAAACACACAAAACTTTGGCATTTCATCAGTGACTCTTTCCTACATCTCAGTGATAAAGCTGACACACAATTTCTTTTATTTAAAATGCTGCTTGATAAATTTTCATCTCTATGTGCCACCAGGTTGAAGACTCACTAGTCTAGGATATTGTGGTAATTGAAGTTCTTCCTTTAACATTAAGCTAGAGGCTGGGGGTCACCCCATGATCCAGTTCTCATCAGTGTAATATAAAGCCAGTTCTTCTAAGAGAATGAGTACTGTTGCTTCTTTCTAAAGAATACCAGGTATTTCTGGCATTGTTCCTCAGCCTTTTCGTCTGCATTAAGTGCAGATATGGTAGCTGAAGCTGAAGCTGTCATACCCACCTTGCCGTGGTGATGAGACAAGCACAAGGACAAAAACTAACAATTCAAGCATAACAAGGCAGAAAAGTAGAATCAGCGATCCTCATTGCCTTGTTCAACAGCTGAATCCATGCCAGAAACAACTGCCAACATTCAAATTCTTTCAAAAGTAAATGTTTATTTCAGCATTGTGATGACTAAGCTTAATGATCAATACAATTGGCTTGGGGGCTGCCTAGAGAATTAGTAAAGCACAACTCTGTATGTACCTGAGTGGATCAGGGAGGTATGGCTTGCGGTCTGTGTATGGTCCCCTGCCTCTTCCCCTCTGAACTGTTTCCATTCTCTGCTTCCTGGACCACAGGAACCAAGGATCTTTGCTCTGTCATACCCTTCCACAGTGACTTTTTTTTAACTTGGAGTTAACTCACCATGAACTATAATTCCTGAAATGCAGAGTCAAATTAAATCTCTTCATTTTTAATTTCCTGGTATCAGGCACTTTGTACTAACAATGGGAAAACTGAATAATACAAAAAGTCAATACTGGAGAAGTGGGGTCTTCACTACTTCTATATCTGACCATGTTTCAGAAGCCTTTGGAATTGTTTTGGAAGAAAAATTAAAGTTTTGGAAGAACAACTTAAATTTTGGCTCAAAAGGAACCATATGTCAAGTTGCTACCAAAAAACAGTGTGTTGGCTGAAGAGATTAGCACCATTAGAAAGAAACAAAGTACTTTGTACAGGGGATAAGGGAAATATACCTTAAGAGCATCTCAGGGATCAGCATGACTTCACTCGTCACAGGCTCAAGGATGCAAGAGTGTAAATATTTTCTTTGAGAAGACAGCCACTGGGACTCCTGCTTGAGAGAGACCATCTAAAGAAAGAAATTCCTGACTTTATATTATTATGATCAGCCATCCAGGCAACAGGCTGCTGCAGCTATGGTTCAAAGGATACCAAGGATATCTGATAAACACCAGATGTTAAAGAAAGACAGAAAAGTATACTCCCCTACTAATTTCACAGGAATCATGACCCTGCTAATGCACTGATTTGCTTCTCATTTCTAACATTCAGACTGTGACACAGTCAGTTTCTGTTTTAAACTGTCCAGTATGTGATGGCTAAGGGTGATAGTCATCTTGACTATTAAGTGAAGCCTAGCAGATTAGTATAGCATACTTCTGGGTGTGTCTGGATTGAGCAAGAAAATATGACTTTGGGTACTATCTTTTATTCCTGATCCATTCATCTCTGACACTATTTGATTGTTCTGTTCTCTAGGTACTTTGCCCTACAATGCCCTTCATCTATGATTTCTGCTATGGAGGAAGCTAGTCATAGCCTGAATCCTCTGAAACTATAAGAAAAATTAAACCTTTCTCATTTAAATTGTGTATATAATATATTCGGTTCCTGGGGGGGAAAAAAAAAAAAAGCTGACCTAAGCAGAAAATTGTACCAGAGAAGTGAGATTGTTGCTGTGATCATACCTGATCACATGGTTCAGAAGATTTGGGACTGGCCTGACAGGAAGAATTTGAAAACATTTGAAGATGCAGGCAAAGTGCCAGAACCCAGTTAGCTTTGTGGATGATTCTAGTGGGGCTCAGAAGCCCAGAACACTGACACAAATGTAGATAGTTTTCATGACCTTTTAGTTGGGAATGAAAACTCTGTAGGGAATTGGACTACACTGGGTCATTCTGGTAAAGAATTTTTCTACATTTTGTACATGTGCTAAAACTTTGTATGTGGCTGAATTTAAAGGTGGTAGATTAATTGATCTGATGGATAAAATTTCAAGGCCGCCCAACATTCAGGCAAGGGCATGGATACTGAGAGCAGCTTTTAGACAGATTTACAATGAAAATCAGGTGCAAAACATGACCAAAAATACCTGAAAAAATGTAAATTTAGGCTCAAAAAGTTGTCAAGTTGGGGTCAAGAAGGCATAGCTGCTGTAGAGATTTGGTGACTTTAAAAAGAAATCAAGCATTTTGACTCAGGACAAGAGGAAAGATGTCTTGAGAGCATCTCAGGAATTAGCAAGACTCCACCCATCGCAGGCTCAGGTGTGCAAAATGTGAGCTTTTCATCTGACAAGAAACCCCTGCTGAAAGAGCCTCCAAGGCAATTGGTTCTTTGGGCTTTGATTCACTGTTCTCAAGTATCCAGGCAGTCAGAGGCTGCTGCAGCCAGCGTTCAAGTGGGCCTTTGACCCGCATGACCTCATGGCAGACCTTGGTATTGCTTACGTGATGCTGATTTTTCAGTCAAGCAGAATGCAAAGGTTGTGTGGTCTTAGAAGCATCTGTCTAGATTTCAAAAAGACCTGGGAAGCCAGGCAGTGTGCCTAGATAGGTGGGTACATGAATGTGGAATGAAGCTGTGCAGTAGAGAAACCTGACTTTGGAAAATGGTGGAAAGCCGCAGCAACGAGCAGAGCCAGCTCAAGAAACAAGCCACCTGGGGTCCAAACAGCAAGGCCATAAGCGGGGGACCCAAGTGTAGTGGAAATCACAACCATGTACCCTGAATGGTAGACAGGGAGCTACAAGATGTGCTTTCTTGGCTAGATTTTGGCCTTGCCTGAATCCTATATTTTTTCTATTCTCCTATTCCTCCCTTTTCGAGTGGGAATGGTTATACTGCATCATTGTATATTGAGATTCTTTAACTTAGTTTTTATTTCAACTTGCAGGGTTCACAGCTAAGAGTTGGTCTTCAGTTTCAGAAGAAACATTGAGTTGAACTTCTGAAAAATGTTGGAATTCTTGAGACTCCAGAAGGGGTTAGTTTGTTGTCAGTTACACTCAGGGGAACTGTCTGATGATCAATTTAGACAGAATTATGAACTTGCTACTGTATTTGGAGATCTAGAATACAGTATGAGCAAATGTGTTTTGCTGTCAAGTTGACGTGGAGTGAAATGTGATGGTTAAATTGACTGTAATTTGTGCAGACTTAAGAGCCGCCCCAGGGATGAGGAGGGCACTCTAGTGGGTGTGTGTGGGAGGACACAGGGGTGTGGCCATGGGGTCTGTACATGTCTCCTAGCCCCTTCCTCTCTGACACTGTTCTCTTGCTCTGATTTCTGGCTGCCATAAACTCAACTTCGCTCTACCACATCCTTCTGCCTTGGTGTTTCTGCCTTACTCAGCCAGCAACAGACTGAAACCTCTGAATCTGTGAGCTAATTAAATTCATTCTGATTTAAGTCATGGGTATCAGATACTTGTGCCAGCAATGGGGAGGCTGACTAATACAACCACATTTATTTAGAGTTTAAGACGGTGTTAACCACTTGTAGCAGAAAGCATTGCTAAGTGGTTTGGATTGTTTTCCATAGTAGGTTTCTATACTCGCTCCCACTTGATAAAATGAAAATGTGCAGCACAGTGATTGCTACTTATAATGTTCTTGCAATTTGATTTCATTCTCTTGTCCTTGTGCTCCCACTCTCTGTATACACTCACCCTTTGGGAGAGGAATTATATGGATAAACCATATAAGTATTCTCCTGCAAGTTACTTTTTGAACTGTATCTGTTATTTTACGTAGATTGGTCAAAGTGCTAAAATACAGCTTTAACCCTAGTAGTCCATGTAAGGGAAACTTTCATTCATTAGGGAATCTCTTGTAAAGACTTTGTTTTCAATTTTTGATAATAATATTGGTCTGTAAACCAATTTAGTATTTAATCTTTATGAACATCTCTATGGTTTATGTATAAAATGCCCTCCAAACCCTCATGTGTTCAAGGTGGGTTTTGGAAGGGACTAGATGAAGGGATCACGATCTTCATCAGTGGATTAAACCATTGATGAGTTCATAGTTGCTGTTAGAAAGTGGATCCTTGTTGGACGAGGGAGGCTACTGCGGGCTGAGCCGGAAGGGTGCGTTCTGGTTCCCAGCTCCTCCCTTTTCTCTGCTTCTTGCTGCACACTATAGTTTCACCAACTTTCCTCTGCTCCATCCTTCCACTACACCATTTCTGCCCAGGAGCCAGCCAACCATAATGTAAACCCTCTAAATCCGGGACCCAGAACAAACCACTTGTCCTTTACATTGCAGGAGATGGGTATTGTGTTCCAGGGATAGGAAGTGACACAACACCTGCGATTATTTTCCCAGATTAAATTATTATAAATGTAATTACTAGAAAAAAGTATAGGCATGATTTTGAAATTATTGATACCAGTTTTCAAACTGATTTCTAAAAACTGAGGTGTACAGTGGTACCTCAGTTCGTGAACACTATCGTTTAGAAACAATTTGGTTCGCAAACGGAAGCATTTGGAAAAATTTTGGTTTTGTTTGCAAATTCTGCATGAGGTGACAAACGCAAGGACAGCCATCTTTCCCACCCAGACACAAACATGGGCCCTTTTTCCAAGGCACTAGTGTACTTCTGCAAGAGATTTCCTCATCGCTTCATCCTCATGCACAGTAAATAATATCATTTTTGTCATGTGAAAACTGAGTTTTGATCCTACAATGCTCTTGAAAAGATCTCCCATAACAGAACTACCTATTCACTTATTGACATTCATTAAGATTAGGTAATTTGGGTCCAATTTACATTTTTAAAATATTAATGCAATCAAGAGAGAAAACAGATCTCTCTTTGGTTAGGGGCTGTTCCTTGTCACTGACTTAGTAAGAAATATTATTGACCTCTGTAACATTTTTTTAAATTTTTAAATAAAAATTTATTGACTGACTGTCATATTCAATGGAGAACCGAGGGCTTTGCACATGTCAAGCAACTGCTCCACCACTGAGTTATATCTTCAGCATTAAATTTTTATTAAAAATCTTTCTGACTCTATTTGAAACCAAAGCAAATATTGAAAGGTGATGCTAGCTAGCAGCCATCACACATGCCCACCTTTATCTTTCTCTTCATATTTGCTGATGAATTGAACCTACAGTTAACACAGCATGAGTGGGTGAGAGTTTTGTGGAAAATTGGAAAATAACTGAACTTTAAGACTTTTTCTCAGTCTCTGCCAGAAATCATTTCAGTAAAAAAGATAGTGATAATTAATTCTTCATAAAGGAACTGGCTCATTTACTAGAAACTCAACAGAGAAGCATTTAGAGAAGTTGCTCCTCATGAGTGCCTTGATCCGATGACAGTTGTTTGTTGAGCTGTCTGGGATACAAGTACCAAGCTTCAGTCTCAGATACCCAGGTCTATGCCAGTGCAAGTAGGAAGGAAGCTTATGTTAATCAAACTTAACCAGTGCTTGCTGGCTGAGGTGTTTTCTGATTGTCTCTTGTAGAACTAGAGGTTAGAACATAGGAGTTCTATTTTCTCAGTTATTAGATTTCAAAAAGTTTATCCAAGCTGAAGGAAAAGTTAAGGCTATCTTGTCAGCCCCATAATTGCTTCAGTCTATTCTGGACCCATCTCTAACCTAACCAGAAGGAGCACCAGTGAAGGAGAAGTGACAAAATATACATTGCTATTCAGAAACCAAAATAGAAGTAAGGTAATTATAGACACTGGTAATGTCTCCAAGTTCAGGACCTCAAATTTCACGATTTAAGAAGACAATAATGAAGACTTATAACTAGGGGGAGAAACGGCCTGTCTCATAAAAATTAATTCTTTTACAGAGGCAGACCTGATAAGGCTAATCTGTCCTGTGTTTTCTTGGAAATGACATAAGAAAAGTAGTTTTATGCTTTGTCAAGAGATGATTGGCTTCAGAATTCATTGTGTCTCCTATGTCCACATAGCAAAAGACTCTTCATTTCTGAATAAGTATATCTCATATATTAATAGTTTAATTTCATTATACAGAAAATGGCAACAGTGACAATCTCCCCTTCATAATAACTTTGTAATTAGACACTCAAATTCATGAATGTTACCTTTATATGCAGCAAAGATACGTTAGCTAATAAATATCTACTGAATGCCTATTGTGATCAAGTCACTAAGCTAAGTACTGCTGTTGGGAATGAAAAGATGAAAAAGATGTATTAATAATCATCAAATAATCTAAGCCAGTAAGAGAGATTGCACATACCAGATCAGTGACATGGTATGTGGTATTTTCCACAAATATATTCTCCTAGGGTCCAAGGAGGGAGAAGAGAGGCTGTGTTGGTTTGGGGGATATTTTGCAAGGGGAACAATATAATACAGGACACATATTTTATACGATTATTTATAATAGTCACCCAAATAACAATATACAAAACAGTGCAGGAAATCTGTCCACAGTAAGACCAAGGAAACTAGCCGAGGGCCTGGATCCCACAGAAATGTCGCACATAAGTCCCATTGAAGACCTACAGCTCATAACAGTGCCTCCCACAAGTCCAACTGGAGGCTCAGAGCCCATAACACTATGTCATGCAGGCCTGTTTCACGGATCTGCACTGGGAAGACCCAAAGGTCAGTGATGGATCTAGAAAGTCTGTGCCAGCAGGATGAAGGATCTGTGCCAGCAGGATGAGGGATCTGCACTGGAGCCAGGAAGCAACGCTCAGAAGAACCAGAGCTCCCCTGAAAGGTCCCACAGCCATCCTCAGCAACAGTGCGGTCCCGAGCTCCTCCAATGATCAAGGTGGCCAAGTTCCCATCAGGGAACTCAACACAGCAAGCTTCTCCAGGAAACTGGCTGTGGCCCTTCTTCCCCTCTACAGCCAGGAAGCAATGCTCAGAGTGAGGACCAGAGCTCCCCCAAAGTGAACCATAGCCATTCTCAGTGCCAGCGAGGTCCCTAGCTCTTCAGAGGATGAAAAAGCCAAGCTCATCAGGAAAGCCAGCATGATGAGCTCTTCCAAAACAACCAACAGCTCCTTACAGCTTCTACCAGCTCCCAACAGCCTTTCCTCTGCTCCCAACAACCTCTCTCTCTGCTTCTCCAGTTCTGCCTCTTATGCTGCTGGTAACAATCCCCAGGTGGGCTTCCCACACCTAGCACCACACTTAATCAGTTCAGCTGGGGGTTATAAGTTGATCACCAGTTGTCAATCCACTACAGAGGCCTTCTGTGTGTTTTAATTAGAGGAAAAGTCAGGGGAGGGATCATATGTAAGCCACTCTTCAAGGAAATAATTCACAGAGACATGAACAAAAAGTAACAATCAAACTGTGATATGTTTAAACAACATTAATGGAAAATTTCCCAGATTATACTGCAGGATATCCCTAGTCAGTTTAGGCTGCTCTGACAGAACACCACAGAGCGAATGGTTTAAACAACAGAAAATTATTTCTCAAAATCCTGGAGGCCGGAAGCAAAACATCAAAGTGGAAAGACTCAGTGTCTGGGGAGGGCTGTCTTCCTGGTTGGCCCAGTTGTCATCTGTCCTGCACTCTTCTTAGGATCTGTATGCTGGAGAGAAGAAAGGGAGGGAGTGCACTCTGCCCTCTCTCTCAGACAAGGGCACTAACTCCACTGTGAGCGCCTCATCTCACTGATGCCCAGAGGCCCCACCTCTAACACTGTCACATTGGTTTAACCTCGAATATGCGACTTCTGAGAGACAAATGCACGGTCTGCAGTGGGTTTACGCAGGAGTGACATAGGCAGAAAAACTAGGACAGCAAATGATAAAAGCCTATCATATTGAGCCAGGCGATTTGTTTTTTAAGTAATAGGAAATCAGTCATTGGAGGTTTCTGAGATAGGGGGCTGGGCTAACCAGCAGCATACAGGGTGTGTTTGCTTGCTGAAACTGTGGTGAGCTCATTCTCTAAGGTGATAATGGCTCAGAGTAGGCTGGAAGCAGAGAAAATTCGGGAAAGAGTCAGTTTAAATTCTTTGGAGGCTGGAATCCTCCAGGCAGGACAGTCAGGTACACTGGCTGTTTTGCACTACAGATAATAAATTGTACTTTATATCAATAATTAATGTTAAAATGTTTCTCTTTAAAAACACTGCTACTAAAAGTGGAGAATTAGAATCTTATATGACAATATTCTTACAATTTGGGGTCAGATAATTTTGATATTTCCTTGAAATTCATGTGAATTAAAATTTGCATTTAATTTTTAAGAACATTAAATCATGAAAAAAACTTCACATTTCAAATTTGATATCTCCATATTTTAAAGACCTGTACAACTTGATTTTAAAGCTTAAGTTTTCCATTTTAATACTGTCAAGCTTTACAGTTTTATATTCTAAAACTGCTTGATACTTTTCACAGGAAATAGAAGTAAAGTTTAAAAATATGAATTTGAAGAAGAAAAATTAAGCATCAAAGATGTAAGTCATGTGCCTGTACACAAACATAAATGTGGATGCATTCTGTTACTCTCTCTCTGCGTGTTTACACCTCCAAAATTCTACTAGTAGAAGGTTTGAAGGACATAGATAAGGTGATCAGATAAAGTGTACCAGGATATGTACCGATTTATGACACACATGAAAAATGATCTCCTGAGGAATATATCCAGGATCCATCTGAACAACAATCTTGAAAGAGTCAGCATTTTGCTTGAGATTTTTAATTTAACATTAACAATGTCAGGCTGGGGATGTAACTCAGTGGCACAGCGCCTGCTTGGCAAGCACGAGGTCGTGAGTTCAATTCCCAGTACTGGAAAAAAAAAAACAAAAAAATAAAATAAAATTAAATTAAATTAACAATTTCATTCTAAAATCATAAAAATCATTATAAAATTCAATTTTTTATCTGAAGCTTTTTGACTATCTTTATTTAGTTAGGATATATGTGTTTTTCCAAGTAGCATACAAACTAACTTGTTAGAGAAATCTGAAGTAGCTGTGCCTTACCAAACCAAGCAATAACCTTCTCAAAAGCAACATTAAACAAATACATACAGAGATAAACTCCAAAACTGTCCAGCTTTTTCCCTTCTCTTTTCACCACAACTCTGATTTACTGTGTGGACTTTTCCCAGTGACACCCAGAGTCTTTTTCCCAACCCTTGAATCTGGTTTCGTGTTGACACTTGCTCTGGGTGTAAGAATGCCGTAGAATAGCAATGAAGGTGTGCGGGTTCGGAGTCACCCCCAACACCGCTTCTCTATCTGGGCTTGCAGGCATGCACCACCACGTCTGGCTAGTAGTCCCAAATTTGTTCGTTTTAATTAAATTTTGTCCAACTTTTTATTTATAGCAAATTATATAATGCTTCCCCAGTTTAAATACTTCAACCTAATCAAATAGCTGATAAAGGCACTGATGTTGGAATAGAATCGCAAGTGCTAATCCTAATTCTGACAAACTGTGAAACATGGGCCGTTTACTTCCCTTCTGTTGCTCCCCCCATGAAGGAAATAGAGTGAAACCTTTGAGGCGCTCTGTAAAGTGTGGTAAAAGGGTACATCACCAGATACAGTACCAACAAAAGCACAAAGTGCAATGTAAATGGGTGGTAATATCCTTATCGCAACAAGGGAATAGTCTCTCCTAGCCTGCATAAATATAGGGAGACAGCAGACTTAGTGCCTACTTAAAAATTAATCGCTTTTATTTTGTGAGAGCCGGAAGGCTCTTTCTTGCTCGCCCCTGAGGAGTTTAGAGGCGATCATCCGGTGGCCCTCAGCGCTTTGCCACCAGTCTCCGATTTCATTCAACCATGGGCCTTACAAAGGCCGCCTCTCCTCTTCCACATGTTTCTTAAAATGAAAAATGCTGCCTGGTTGACTAATTTCTGATTAATCTTAATATTTACTGCACTGTATCTCAGGTTATCATCAATTCTTCACAAATATATAGTCAAGTGATGCTTATAAAAATATTGCATTCAGTAAGGCCATCAAGGGGGAAGAATAGATTGGGGGAAAAGATGGATAAAAAAGAGAGAAAAAGTGAAATGGGGAGATGTCTTAGAGTAGTACATTTTCAGATTTCTTGCAGTAAATCACAGTTTTAATTTTTTTAGAGTAGTAGATGGCCCTTTGTTAACTTTATGGACTTGTAATGACTGGATTATTTTTATTCTTTAGAGGCTCTACTTATCTCAGAATAAAGTGCGGTGTCTAATGGCCTACTTTTTCTCTGACCCGCGGTGTGGCTGTATCCTGGAGCAGAGCCAGCTCTCAGCTGTGATAGAGACCCGCTGACTCCCGGTGGGACCGCAGTGATCCGGAGGAGTAAACAGGCACGTAAACGGTCCAACAGTCCGTTAGCCTCCGTCCTAGCTCCTCCTCTCAGCTCACGAAGGTCCAGAATTCTTTGCTCACTTTGAGGTAAAGCTTTTAGGATACTAAAAATAGTACCAGCGACATAAAAATTGCACCTCAGATTAAAATGTCCTCTAGAAAGTTCAAAGAAATTTATTTTAAAATGTATTTAATCGCTAATAAAAACTTTCAAGGCAGGATATCATAAGCAGGAGGGTGACTGATGGGAAGAATGCCTTACAGGTTTGGCAAGGAACCGCTGTGTTTGCATCAAATAGAAGTTTCCAGTACAGGAGCCAAAGTGCACGGGGCGCGTGCTTAAGCAAGTCCGCTTGGGCGCACGATGTGGGACTGGGTGCTAGAGCTCAATCGAGGCTCAACCAGTTCTTATTCTGGACTACACATTCAGTTACATAGACGCCTTCCAATCTATTCTGTGATGGAATCAGAGCTAAAAGGTTAAATCAACAGCAAGGATTAAAAGGCAGTGGAAGAGAAGGTCCTCCGGGGAAGTTTGATGTGAAATGACCTGGAACCGATCTTTTTACTCACAATAGCCAATTACTGTCCACACCACGTGCTTTTCTAGCAGGGAGCGTCTGCCATCACAGTTACTACAGGAGTCAGTCACTTCAGCAGACACCAGGGTGTGCACCCGCTGCTGATCCTGTTCGGCACGAGAGAGGGTATTCTTCTCACACGCAACTGGAGACCAATTTCAAATTCAAGATGTGGAGGCCCACAGAAATGAATCAAAACCAAACACAAAATTCTCATCTTTGTTAAAACTCTCCTAACCAGACCATATCTATCCTTTTCTGTAGCAACTGTAAGAAACCAATTAAAAGAAAATGTAACTCCCCTATGGCATCTAAGCGGTAATCTACAGGGCAATTGCTTGAGCTCTGTGGTGAAAGTTTAGCTAACAAGCTTCTGCAGGGTGAAAACTTATTATTGTGCTTGTGGCAAGGTCCCAAGATGAAATAAAAAAATGAATTCCATGTATTCTGTGGTTGAGTTAATGTAACCATTTGCAACTACAATTCTGCCTGTGAAAGGAGTAGACCTTTTCGTTCAAATCCTGTGTTTTGCCAATGTTGCATTTATCTACAAACTACAACTTTATGTATAGCAGGGACTTTAGAGTAATATATGGACTGCCATTGCACCTCGAAAGGAGTATAATTAAAGCAGACCCAAAGGAATTAATCATCTTTGTCTGTAATAAAGCCTTGTGTACAAAGTTTGGTGTATACTGGTATACTTTAAACCACATCAGAGAGCTCACTAACAAATGTGATAGTTCTCAGTACGTTAGTTTTAAAACAAGATTTAGGAAGTGAAAAATGTGTTCACTGCACTTGTCTTTTTTATTTCATTCATTATCCTTCCTTCTAATTCACAAAGGAAAATCATCTTACCTTAAAACAAGGTTCCACTGGTGTGAGGGATTGACAACTGGTGGCCAACTTGTAACCCCCAGCTGAACTGAACTGGCATGATGCCGGGTGTGGGGGCCCACCTGGGGATTATTGCCGGCAGCATAGGAGGCAGAACTGGAGAAGAAGGGAGACCAAGGCTTCCCTTGGAGGACCTTGTCATGCAGGCTTTCCTGATGAACTCTGCTGTTCTTATCGTCGAGGGAGCTCAGGACCTTACTGTCCCTGAGAATGGCTATGATTCCCTTTGGGGGAGCTCTGGTCCTCGCTGTGAGCATTGCTTCCTGGCTCCGGAGAGGAAGAGGGTGCACTGCTCAGTCTCCTGGAGAAGCTTGTCCCATTGGCTTTCCTGATGGGAACTCGGCTGTCCTCATCACTGGAGGAGCTGGGGACCTCGCTATTGGTGAGGATGGCTGTGGTACTTTTCAGGGGAGCTCTGGTTCTTACTTTGAGCATCACTTCTTAGCACCCATTCAAATCCCTCCACCTGCTAGCACAGATCCTTCATCCCACTGGCATAGACTTTCTAGCTTCCACCACTGACCTTTGGGCCTTCCCAGTGCAGATCCGTGAAACAGGCCTGCATGAGACATGGTCATGGGCCCTTGGCTTCCAGCTGGCCTTGCTCGGGGGCACTGTTATGGGTTCTAGGTCTTCAGCTGGACTCATGCAGGACATTACTGTGGGATCCCGGCCCTCAGCTGGATTCTTTGGTCTTTAATGTGTGGACACGTTTCTTGCACTCTTTTTATATATGACTCTTTGGGTGACTATTATAAAATAATCCCATAATTAAGTGTCTTGTACTGTATTGTTTCCCCTTACAAAACCCCAAACTACAACAAGTAGTAGAATTGTGATCTAAAAGATACCTTGGCCTGATTAAAAAGAGAAGCAGCTGACCATGAATACCTACATTCTCAAATTGAGTAGTCTCATAATAAAATCACACGGTATTATTTGGGTCTCAGATTCCTCACCCAAAAAAAACAGGAAAGCTCATACTGAAATTCATGGAAATTGGTCATAAATGGCATAAATTTAAGAACATATTTCAAAGTTGAACATGTTAAGTATTGATGTAAATGGTACTTCCACTACTTAATAAAAAGTTTGCTTTTTATAAAGTAGTATTTGAATGCAGGGATTTTCACTGAGCTACATGTCTAGATCTCTAACCTTTGCTGTTGGTGGTAGTGGAGGTATTTGTGAGTTTTTTGTTTGTTTTTTTTTTTTTAATTTTGAGAGAGAGTTCATTACACCATGAAGTTGCCCCGGCTGGACCCAAATTTATGATCATTTTGCCTCAGCTTCCCAGAGTGTTGGGATTACAGGTGTGCACCATCACACCCAGCTAAGCATAATATTTTTTAAAATAAGAGCAAAAGAAGTAGTTTTATTTTCCATTTTATCACTAAAACATGGTTCATGCTAGAATTTGCTAGATAACTATAATCATTACTAAAAATGTGTGGGCTGTGTGTTTTGCAATAAAGGATTCTTTGAAAAGTTTACACAGCACAACTATGTTCTGAAAGAGGAAAACTTCATGGTAGTTCATCATAAGGCAACTTTTAATTACGCTAAGGAAGGATGCCTTAGTCAATGGCAGAGATCTTTAGGTTCACCAAAAGGGTATGAAAAGACCTGACATTAGAAATGACCTCACTTAGAGTGTCTTTGTATTTATTAGATACCAAGAGATTCAATAGCCATACCAGATTCCAATGGATTCATCAGTCAGGTCCAGCACAGTTTGGTAAGTCATGAAGAAATCTCTGATTATAATGACACAGAGGCTCCAGGATCTACTCAGTGATGTCCATTAACAGAAACCATAGCCCAGAGAACTAATGACAGGTAAAATTATAAAGCAAACAAACAAAGAGGCACCGGGCTAAGACCGTGGACCTCGCAGGTCAGCAGAGGCAGAGACTCAGGAGGCAGCATGGGTCTGGTGCAGTAGTTGAGAGGGTGCGGATAAAGCATGAGGCGAGTGGAATGAGAGCGGGAAAAACAAAGTATTGGAAGCATAGTTTGAATGTCCTCATTGCTGTGTGACAGGCAGAGGACTTAAAGCTTTCTTGTGTTGAAGGGACAAATCAACTTACTTCAAGAAATCCACAACCAGGCGTGGTGGCACACACCTGCAATCCCAGCACTCCAGAGGCCGAGACAAGAGGATCGCCATGAGTTCGAGGCCAGTCTGTGCTACACAGTAAGATTAAGGCCAGCCTAGGCCACACAGGAAGACCCTGTCTGGAAAAACTTAAAAAGAAAGAAACCACAGCATACCATAAACCAAACCCTTTTAAATGTGATTATACGGTTTTGGGCCAAGCCTTTGATTACGGCTGTGTTTTTACTTCTCCCTATACCAGGCAGTGATCCATGTAAATTAAAGCAGCGTCTCTATTCTTTTCAACATTAGAAATACTTGTCTTGGTAAAATGGAAACAGGCACTGAGACCCGTGTTCTTTACCTCTTTAAAGACGAGCCTTTCAAAGCCCAGACATTGGTTTGTGGCTTCTCCAAGGCTTATTTATCTTCTTTTCAGTTAAACTTAAAAATTAATAATTGCAACTTCAGAACATTAAAACTAACAATCTTCATCCTTAAAAATAACTACTATCCTCTGGCCCCTTGAGTTATGGCCCTGTCCTTATATTTTTAATTTTCCTATAATTTAAAGTCAGATCATAACACTATAAACACTGGAAGAAACAAATCAAAAGAAGTAAAACTTGAGCCCCCAGTTCCTATACCATAAAATTGGTAATTATTCATAATTAGCCTTTTCAGGGGTTAAATAATGCAGACCACGTTTGAGGTACAGAATCTTATGCTTACAGGAAATTATGTTATTTAAATACCCATATCACAGACACAAACAGTATTACACACTAATTACCACATTTACAACCATAAAAAGGAAAAAATAAAATTTCTTTTATTACTCACTTGCCAAATGAGGCTGCATGTGAAATTTAAATGTTTTGTCAAGGTCCTGGCTGCGGTGCTTGGACCTACCATGTCCCTGAAAAAATCTCGTATGTTGAGAGGTAGGACTTTGGCAGACGGTGGGATCGTGAGTGCCAATTTCATCAATGGATCCATGATTAATGAGTTCATAGCTGACTTAGGCTGTTAGAACGTGAGGTCTGAATGGCAGAGGAGTGGGTCACTGGGCAGGAGGGGGACTTCTGGAAAGTGTATCTCCCCTCTGTTTCTTCTCTTTGTTACCTGGACGCCAAAGCACAAACACCTTTCCTCCACCATGCCCTTTCACCTCATCGTTTTTGCCTTGGAGTCAGCCAAACCAGACTGGACTCATTCAAACCATGAGGCAAATTCACACTTTTCCAAATTTACTTCAGAAGAATTTGGTCACAGTGATGGAATTCTGACTAAAATGGTCCTAGCACAAGTCAGAAGACATGAAACTAGAAATGAGGTGGCCCTATCTCAGTCCCCTCCTCAGTTTTTCTGGTCACTGCCCAGAAAGCTGTGGAAGGAGTTCAAAGATTGCTGGTGACAGTATAGGGTGGTTGAATATCTCTGGATTTTTGGAAGTCCAATGAAAAGACACCAAGAGAAATGGAAAGTATTGGCACCAATACAGCAATGTGGGGATGGAGATAAAAGGTGGTTGCCCCAGAAATTGCCACTTTCACTCCTCATACAACACTCATTGGCTGTGGACCACATACTCTTTAATAGATTAACTCTCTCTGTGTCTCATGGGCTGTGGCCTTCATCTCAAGGCAGTCAATGCTAGGCCTTGGAACCTTTTTCTAATTTTCTCCCTAGTGATTGCATCCCAAGGGGAGGAAGAGAAAAGGGTTTATTAATAAAAGAGAATAGATGGTTCTTTTCACAAAGATGTGGCGATGTAGATATAGGACACTGCCCAGGGATCACAAATAACCACTGTGGACCCGTGATGAGAAACCTTAGGAATCAAAATAAAACACTAAACCACAATTCCTGAAAACAACACCACAAAACGGTTTTTAAAAACACACCTAGCAAGAGCTTTTCATGACGGTTAGAAGCAGAAATATAGATTTTTAGCAGATGAAGTCTATTGTTTTAATTTTAGTGTCATTCAAATGCATGAATGGAGAAGCGTTAATGTATTTCGTGGGAAAATGATCAACTTACATGAGCCTGTTCCACGAGCATTTTAATTCTAACCTACCAGACCTTCCTAAAACTTCCCACAAATCAATCTGTAGTGTGGTGAACCTTTGGACCATACTGATCTTCAAATGCTTGTCCAGTGTGGGCTGTTTGCTCTCCAGATGTGTTATAGAAAGCCATTAACTCAGATCTTCTCATTATCAACCTGGAGATCACCTTTATCTCCTTGGTATTGGATATTGGGTCCTTTCCTTCTGGGTTACTCTCATGTTTTAGCTGAAAATATTTCTGGAAAAACAGATTCTTAAAAGGTAGTTTTTGTAGGTCTTCTGTGTCTTACAGTGTGTTTATTCTACTGTATACTATTACTATCAGTTACCACTGACTGGTTATCCTAAAGTGCTACATGACGGACACCACGGTCGATGCAGATGTGGATACTTCTGACTCGGTTCTCTGATTTTCTCTCTTCTATATTTTGCCACTCACCAGTACACTCTGGGGGAATACAGTCATTTTTCACTCTTCCTGTTGAACTTACCATATTTGTTATCTAGGTTTTCTTTCCTATAGCTCTCATTTATTTCTGTTGTTAATGCTCTTTAGTAGCAATACAATAGCCTATGCTCAATTCATGGATGTATTTCTTCTCTTCTTTCTAAGGGTAGTAATAATTTCTTCCAGCTGTTCTTATAAATACAGTAACTGTATTTATTTTAAATTGCATATTATTTGTCCTGTTTTCCTTACTGTCTGTCTTTAATCAAGAGAAATTTCACAGTGGTTGGTGCTCCTTGGCTAGCTACTGGTATATAAGAATAGGAATTGAAAGTTAACTGGAAAATAGGAGTGGCCCATGAGATTACTCAACTATGTATATTTTGAGAGGAAATTAAATTTCCATGCTAAAAAAAGACTGTATATTTTCTTTAATTATTTATTTATGTATTTCTTCATTCATTCATCCATTCAGTTCTTTTACTGGAACTGGGAATTGAACCCAGGGCCCTTTTGGAATTTTTAAAAATCTTTTAAAGAGAAAAATAAAAAAATAAAAAATAATAATAAATAATAAAATAGAAAATAAAAAAGTAAAAAAATTTTTAAAAATCTTTTAAAGAGAAAAATAAAAAAGGACAATAGCAAAATACCAACAGCATAGACAAAAACAAAACAAGAACAATAAAAATGATACAGGGTTTCAGAACAAAATGATAGGAATTAACAGTAGCCATTATATTACATATTGTTAGCTTCAATGAAGTTGCTCAGATTACCAGATGTAATAATGCAAGATTGATCAAACCATTAAAGAGAATAAAAAATTAAAACAAACAGGGTCTCATTTGCTAACTTGGTCATATGCCCAGATCAACTGATTAAATTTTGAATCTTCCTGCCTCAGCTTCCCAGAGTGGGAACAGTCCCAGCTGGGACTGTATGCATGCACTACCATGCCTGGCTTACACATATCTTTAGGGCTTTTCTCTTAGACTTATCTGATCCCAAATTGCAGTACAACAATAAACATTCAGTGAATGTTTATTTATACGAATCAGCATTTTATACACTTCTAAGGTAATTTTTTAGTGAATACATTTTTATTAAAAAACTTCTCAAAGGGGATTGGCGATTTAGCTCAGCGGCACAGCGCCTGCCTGGCAAGCGCAAGGTCATGAGTTCGATTGCTGGTACTGGAAACAAACAAACAAACAGAAGTAAAAAACAAAAAGCAAAACCTTCTCAAAAAACATCAGATTTTAATGGAAGTGTCTCATGCTTCTACAAGAGTCAGAGGCCACTACATCTCCTTTAAAGTGAAACTTCCTCTGAATGAGGAAATGATGCTGAAATACACCAGATTTTATTCCCAGTCTCTGTGTGCAGAAAACAAGTCTGTAGGGAACACGGAACTCACGTCTAGAACAAAGAACTTTCATATCTACTGATTTCAAGCAAATGATAAAAATAAAATGATAGGAAAAACAGGAGCCAGGTAAAGAAAAATTCACCTCAATTTCCACTATGATAGGTAGAAAGATTGCTTTATATTAAATCTATCTAATTATCATCTGTCTAGGTTACTTTTCTCTCCTTGCTGAAACAAAATACCCAACACCCAAAATTAAGAAAGGAAAGGTTCACTGAGCTCACAGTTTGTGGAGGTTTCAATCGTTAATCAGCTGGCTCCAAGGCAGAGTGGCAGGGCACAGGGCAGCAGTTCAAGATGGCAGAAGACAGCAAAGCAGCAAGAGCAAAAGTAGAGACAGAACAAGCCTCGTTCCCTCCCTTATCTTGTACGCAGCTGCCCCCACCCCAAGGGGGATGTAGCACCCACACCATTTCCGTGTCCTCCTCTTGCACAGGCTCAGGGTTTACAGTGTGAGGCCCCTGGCCCCCTGCTGAGTCACTTAGTTAACCTTCTAAACTTCTGTATCAACCGTAGCATCATCCTCACCAGATAGCTCTGAGTAAGGCCTTGTGACAGTCCGTGTGGCCGTGGGACATACATCCGTGACCGCCCTGTCCTTGTTGACCAGAGATGGAGGGATCAGACTTGGAGCACGGGTTTCCAGGGTGTGGTGTCCTGTCCGCCAGTGTTCACATTCTCCTGAGCTTCAGCTCACATGTCCTAACGGCCCGCGCACAGACAGTTCTGTGAGGGTAAGCGAGAGGGAAAGCCATGAAAGGGAAGCCAATGTTCAGCCGCAAAGTAAAAAGTAAATGCATGTCTCGTGCACTTCGTTTCCAGACAAATTCAGATCAGCGTCCTGGTAGGAAGAGTCTCCTGTGAACGGACACAGGGTACTCAGCACGGCAGCTCGCTAAGTGGCTGAGTGGGGGCTGCAGGAGCAAAGCAATACTTTGCTTAGTCCCTGCAACTCTGAGAAAGTGTTATTTTTATCCTAGTGCTGTAGACAAGGACAATAAAATAAAAACAAATGGAGCTGCTTGTCCAAAGGCACAAGGCTAACAGTGTGCCAGTGGCTGCTGTGTTGCCGTGCCCACAGGTTACACTGTCTCTTGAGAAGGCCTTCATGCAGGGTTACATCCATGGGAAAGGTTAGGACTTAAGCCTTCACTGTGGAGACAGATTTCCCTTCATCTCCCCCTTTTCACAAAGCAGCCTCGCGTTAACACTACCCAGTATTTCCTCCTATACTCACCTCTGCAGTCTTTTGTGGTTCAGTCTTTCCAGAGAATAAACCTTGAAGCTTCTGCACCATTACAGAAAGACAGTTGCCTTGCTGCTTGGAAAAGAGGGAAGACTTGAAGTCAAAAAGCTTCTCACATATATTTTTGACCAATTCTTTCACTGTTTCCCCTATCTTATTCTCGCTTCCAGGGGCATCTACCGCCACGGGTTCACAGGATTTGGTGCAACTGTGTGCTTCGTGGTGTCCACCGTTGCCAATTTCAAGTGGAGCTTTTTGGATGAACGAAAATATTTACCACACGTACTTAAGGTTTCCAGGTCCCGAGAGTTTACTGTTATCATATCCTTTCTCTCCTTGTGAATTAATGCTATTTTAGGAACAGAGTCCCTTCAGTTTTACTGGGGAATTACTAGGGAGCAGGGGCAGATTCTGTAGTAAATGGCTTATGGAAGTGAAGTGTGCCTTTTTTCATTCCAAATATTGATTACAGATTGCCAACCCTTCCAAGGCAAGCATTGGAATGTGTCTTGTGCTAAACAAGTCTAGTTTTACGCTATCACACAAGAATGAGAGACTCATTTGCTCAGCAAGTCACTTGTATACCAGGCAAAGGGATAAGCAAATGAATCACCTTCACTTGGTCGCTCATTCATTCAATAAATTTTTGCACACTGGGCTTAATGCATAGATTCATAAAAACCGAGGATGCAGTGGAGGTAACACCCTCGGGGAGCGCTCGGCTATGTCTGGACACAGCGCAGCAGGAGGCGGAGCTGGAGAGAACCTACCGGCACTTAGTGGGAGAGACCAGAGGTGCTGCCTACCATCCCACAGGGAGCAGAGCTGCCTTTGCACTAACAATTATCTAGCTCAAAATTTCAATGGCATCAAGTCTGAGATACTCTAAAAGAGCATCTGAAAATAGTAACTACTGGACAATGTGAAGACCTGATTTTATATCAACACTGCCTCCTCTCATCTCACATTTGTTTTCTTGGTTGCCTTTGATTTCATCAAAACATGAGTCATAACTGCTTTACCACTAGCTCCTTCCTCTGTGTAATATCTTGGCTCAAAGAGAGGAAACTTCCTGCTTATGATCTGCTTTCCTTGGAATGGAGTAGAAGGCTCCTTCCTAGCTAGCGATGGGCCGCAGAAGCAGTGAGGACTCCACAGAACCCAAGGAAATCTGCACCAGCCAGGAGAGCATCACCCAGACAGGGTGGCAGGGGCCTGACCGTGGTCACAGCTCTCCTTTCACAGGCGGAGGACCTGGCCTCTCCTTAGAGAAAGCTAGCTCTTGCATAGAGAACGAATGCTTACACTGTCTTCTGTGGATTAAAGAACTGGTCTCATTGCACAAAAATCTTAAAATAAATCCCAGACCTGAAGGTTTCTAAAGTTGTTTCACTTTCTGGAGGACATCTCTCAGGAAAAAGTTTATTTAGGAAAAAACATAGAGTTTTCTTGAGTCATAAAAGATTTATTGTGTGAGGGATTTGTTATACCAGAGACCAGAAATACTGTAACAGAATTCATCTTCCATAAAATTTTACAACTACTTTAAAATATAATGAAAAATTCATAGCTCAGGTTTTTTTTTCTTTTACAGAGCTTGTATCATTTTCAAGTAGACTGAAAAGTCATATATCCTACACTATCTTCCATTTTAATTCGAAGAAAGAAAGGGGTTTTATTTTTCTGTGAAATCAGATGATAGTTCATTTCTGCAGAAGTCTCTCTTCGCTGTTCTACCTTGAGCAACTTTCCCCTTTCGTTATACCTGAGTCTTAAAGGGCGTTTATGTCTGTCCTGCTAAGACCTTCGGGCTGCCCCTCGACATCTGTGTCCGTGAGTGTGTGCACGTGCGCAATAGGGAGTGGAAGGAGATGTATCATTTCAAAACTGTAAAAGACATCAGCTAAGTGCTTAAAATTCACAGCTTTGTCCATGTCTCCTTCTTTCTCTTGGATTTTAAAATAGAAGCTCATTAGATTGACCAATTCTTACAATACTACTAGCAATTTTGAAAATAACACGGTCGCTTTTTTAAAGGAGACTTCAATTAAAGTAAATACTTCTATAATTATGTCATTCACATTTTGCCCATTTTCTAACATAACGATAAAAATGACCATGAAATTATCGTCTACTATCTTGTGTAAATGCTTCATCTTTCCCTCCTCGATATATTACTAATATTGTGAATGTTATTGCCCATTAAAAGATGATAAGAGTTAGTTGATTTTCTCCCCACAGAATATATATCTAAAATAACACAATGGATACTTAGGAAAAGCCAATTATTTTCTCCAAGCAGAACAGAGAGTGAGAGAGTTGTCTGGCCAAGCAGGAAACAAAAATAATTGGTAGATATTTGTGATTCAGTTTTAAAAAAAACTTAAATACTTAATCACTTCAAAATTCTAGCTAATCTTTGAAAAAGAAATGAATGTCCTGAGACCTTTTATATCCCAAGCAATACACCTTTCACCTTGAACATGAACATTTTTTCCAGACATACATTTCCACAGAACTCAGTTGAAACTTTTCATAAAATTATTGAAAAGGTGATTTTAAGAGTTCCTTTTACATAACCAGAATGGCTGAAACTCATCCTTGAGTGGCAAGCTGTCTTCTTTCACTGTACCTGGAAATTCCTTATCCTTCCCATTCTCACTGACCTGACAGCTGTGCCAACTACTGCAAAACTCTTGGGGCTCATGTGTTGACAACCAAACAAAGGACACTGCATTTGGCCTGATTCCTTTTATAAAATTTACGTCTATATTTAAGTTTTGTAGTGATAAGCTTAGTATCTGCTTCATTTAAGAGGGATTTTGGAGTAAACACTTTGCAAATTCTGGAAAAACAACTAAAAATCTGAGCAAAAAATCCTAAAAGAGAAATGCAAGGTCTTGAGCTAAATTTGATCTTTCTCAGGGGGAAATGGTCCACTGAGTATAAAACAGAAGAACAGTGTCCAGGTCTGGTGAGTGGAGCTGGCAGGTACTCACTAATATCCTGCCTCCAAACCCATTCGAAAGCATACAGAAGGACTGAACATGCCATCTTAACAGAAATAATATGATGCTTAAGAGCACAGACTCTGCAGTCAGACTCCCCTGGTTCAAATCCCATCCCTCCTACTTAACAAAGGGTGTAACAGGGCAAGTAGCTTTACCTCTTTAAACCCGGTTTCCTCACTATAGACACAAGAGGTACAATGGTACCTATTTTGGAGTTATTACAATGACTAAATGAAGAGATTGTGAGATTGTAGGACAGAGATGAGCCCGTTTCCTGAACAGAACAGATTCTGTTCTGTTTAGTGAGATTGTAGGACAGCGATGAGCCTGTTTCCTGAAGCTGCTTGTGTAAAGAAACCCAAATGTTCAGCAAGTCAGCACATCTCCCAGTCTCCCACTAGCCTCAAGGCTGTGCAACCCAAAATGTGTCAGCAGCTTCCTTTAAATATATCAAGCTAGATAACTGCATGTATCTTGTAGGAGATGCACTTTGGGGGAGTTTCCTTGTCATTTATTTTTATATGGCAAGTGCGTGCTTTGGGTGGAGTGTCAATTTCACCAGCTTTGGAATGCCCCCTGGGGGCGGGTGCAGCACACTGTCAGGTGCATGGAGGTGGGACCTCGGGTACTGTGCCTGGTCCGTGACCCCTTCCTCTCTGGCACTGACACCCAGCTGTGCTTCCTGGCAGCCATGAGATGAGCAGCTTTGCTCTGCCGCACCCTTGAGCCATGATATTGCTATCTTGGAGACAGTAAACCATGGACTGACAAAGTCTGAAACTATGGACAAAAACTAAACTTTTCCTTTAAGTGGTGGGTGTTGGATATTTCGTTCCAGGGTGGGAAAGCTGACTAAACAAGCAAGTTAGACAATGCCAGTTTAAAAGGTCAAACCATATTTCTCATGATTCCAGATTTGTTCTCAATCTAAGAGATTTGAGGGAGTTACTTATTCTTCCTGAATACCTCCTATGTAATACTTTTGTTTGTGTGGCGGATTAAATAATTTTTTCTATGTGAAGTGCCTCGAGGGGAGCCTTCCCAATGCCTGACACACGGTATGGAATGTGGTCCTTTGGTTTTTGTGTTGTTGTTTTTCCTGCCACTATACCATGGGACAGTGGTGAAAGTGTGCATAAAGTTGACAGGCAGCCGCTGAAACACCCCTACTTCCTATCTTCAGCCCTTATTGTAGTTGGAGGCATTCTTCATCAATAAGAAGTAACACAAAAGTGGTATATGTTTTCCTTACACTGGGAAGAGTAGGATATGTGTATAGCTCTTACCTAGCTACGCAGCGCACTATAACATTCAACTCAGTCTCATAATGGCCTTATCTGAGGGAGGTACTGTTTCTCCTATTTGTATGTGAAATGATGAAGCCAAGTCTCCAAACTCACAGGGAGAGTGAGAGACCGGGCATGACTGCACCACTGCCCTCTAACCTCAGAACGCCTCCATTTTAAGATACGTTCTATTTTGAGGAATTTTAAAATGTACCCTTTCCTTAAGCTGTAAAATAATTATCATTTCGTCATTTAAATTTCACACCTCTGTACCGCACATGCGTACTCTGTATTCAACCAGACGCTAATGTAACTTTTCAGTGTTCTCAGCGTTGTTGCACGCGGGCACAGCCAGAGAAGTAAGAATGCGACTTTCTTACAATTCTGAAAGACTTTCCAAGGGACCAGACACCAAGTCTAGTGGTACTGCATTCGTCTCCTCGAATGTCAGGGGATGTGAAGAGTTGGGAAAGAGAGGCGCGGCAGTAGAACTGCTTTGAAGAGGATCCAAAGAGGTGAGTGGTGTGTTTTTGTCTACTTCAGACCACACAAAGATGGTGTTACCCCACCATCCCCACCGAAAACCAAATGAAGCTGTCTTGCAGATGTGCTTCCGCAAAGTTGAACTATGTACTCTCAGGGTTGCACATAGAGTAACAGATGTCTGACGCCACCTAAAGGTGTTTACAAGAGGCGAGAAGGGGATGACGCAGGTGCGGCTGCATGGTCAGAGCTGGTCATCCCTTGTCAGTCTGTCCCTTTTCATCTAACCAGACTAGAGAGCATGAGCGTTTGTGGGGTTAATCATCTTGAAAAGATGCCTCGTAATTAGTTTCCCATGACCACTGGGAATGTTCTTAGGCGGACAAAGAAGAGAGAAGAGACGTGTGTCACCCACTGTGTGACTCACAGCCTCCACCAGGTACAGAGACACTTCAAATTAGGGGAGGAACGGAAGCGTGAGCATAGACCGGAATTAACCTGAACTACATGTTGTTTAAACATTTTTATATTTGACACCTGTAAGGGAAGCCGAGAGACCTACTTCAACATCACAAGGGTGAGAACCAGGCATTTGGTACACTGTGGCTGAAATGTACAGCAGGGACATAAAGGACTATATTTAGGTCTGGCCTCTATTGACTCCAGTGTGTTCTGGACACTAACTCAGTATTTATAACTATGTGTACAGTATCTAATATCTAAGGATGATCTATGCGTACACCAGGCACTGTTTTAAGAATGGTTCATATAAAGATTAATTTAATTCTCAAAATAACCAAGTGAACTAGATGTGAATGGTGCAGGGTAGTTAAAATACACGGTCACAATTATGCAGCTAAGAGATAATAGGTTAAGGATCTGAACAACTTAATTAAAAACTGTTATGCTACAAATGTGGCTGTATGGTAGATATATTTTCTTTGATAAATTGCAAAATTTATTACATTGTCATCAGTAGCATTTTTGCATTTAAAAACCTTGTGATACCTTTGAAATTTCAGTTAGATTTCATGTCTGTTCTTATACCCTCCCCTCAGGGTTTTAAAGAAGTTGACCTAGACAACATGATCTTCATACAGCGGCAGTAAACCAATTGCGTAAGTTATTGTATCCTAGGTATTCTAATACAATATCCTCAGTAAATTGTGAATGAATGGATGGATATCTTGGTTATCGATTGCTACCTAACGAACCTCTCCAAAACTGGTTGCCATGCTATCATTACCTTTTCCTGTGTTTCGGATTGGCTGAGTTAATACGGATGGACCTTGCTGGCATCTGGCAGGTAGTTTCAATCAGATGCGGCTCCGCTAAGTTACCTTAAGTCTCAGCCCAGCTGAGCATCCACAGCGGCTCATCAGCAGGCGGGCAGGTGATGCCAGCTGTCATCCTGAGCTAAGTGAGGGCTGTTGACCAGAATGACCTTCTCACATAGCCTGGATTTATCACAGGATGCTGGCTGGATTCTGAGAGTGAATGTCTCAAGGGGTGGGAGGCAGAAATATCCTGGACCTTTAAGAAGTGAAATTAAGCACTTCCTTCAGGGCTGAACTGTGACATTCAGGGGCCTTTCCCTCAACAAATAAGGAAATAAATCAGTACATTACCTAAAACCCAAACATCCAAATACATAACTATATTTCATGGGACTGTTGCTATAAAATGAATATATGATATATGTTTTAAATGTTCTCAAACCTAAAAGTTTATTTTTTCCTCTGATTTTTAAAGAAATGAAAACATTTTCTCAGCCCCTAGAAGTATCACGGTTCCTAGGCACTGTGCCCGCCGTGTCTGATGCATAAGTTGGCTCTGAATTCTTCCACAGTCCACTGCTCACAGCAGCCACGGGGTCCACCGGCTCCACAGGTGTGAAGAGATGAGGTCTAGTTTTAGCAAGAGAGCACAGGGTCACGTCCTCAGAAGAGCTTGCGGCTGGGAGATTCTGTTACAGTCATCTGTCAGAAGAAACGTGCTTTCAAGAAACGTGTGCTTGCACACATTGTGTCACTAGTGTAAAACTTGAAAGAGTTAATTTAAACTCGGAGGTATGATAGACACTGTGAAATGAGGAAACCACTGAAGAGTAAAGGGCTTCTGGGATGTGGGAAAAGAGAAGGGAACGAAGGAGAAATTTTGTATGTATGTATATACAGGATAGATAACATGGTTGTTCTT
>NW_004955441.1:18642047-18645697 GCF_000276665.1 Chinchilla lanigera
GTAAGCTAAATAAACCTTTCCTTCCTTCATTTTGGGTGTTGGGTATTTTGTCTCAGCAAGGAGAGAAAAGTAACCAAGACAATCCTGTTACATGATTATCTGAATTATTTTGGGAAGATGCTGACAAAGAGGAGAGCTGGATCAAATGAGATTCCTACTTTTGGGTTTTTGAGGAATCCACATTGATTCCCATAGTAGTTTTATTAGCTTACATTCCTACCAATAATGAGAATTCCTTCTTCACATCCTCACAGCAACTTTTATTATTAGATTTTTTTGATGATGGCCATTCTTTCTGGGGGAAGATGGTATCTCAATATAGTTTAATCTGCATTATGACAATGTTGAATATTTTTTCATGTATTATTGGCAAATAAAGACCAAAATGCAAGATGGATAAATAGAAAGCAGGGAGACGTTCAAATAATTCCCTAAATTATCTTTTCTGTGACTTCAAAAATATTTTAATATGTATGCTAATTTGTTTTATTTATATTACTAGTTTCTCTTAGTTCATTCAAAGGAAACTTTTGTGCAATTATCTGTTTATTTCCTCTTTGTAAGAGAGAATGTTTTTTGTTTCTGAATAACTACTTTGAGGATAATGATACACAGTGTATTAGCTATTATTATTCTCTTATTATTTCATTATGAAATTCTGTTTTTTCATTAAAAAGCACAATACTGAGGAAATTGATGTCATTCTGGATTGTTCTGAATCCAGCGCAAGGTGAAAACCTCGTCTCCTAAGCATGCATGCGCACCACAGCATTGAACAGATGAGAGAGTCAGCGGTGAGGACCCACACGCACGCTTGTTTACGGACCTGCCGGTTCTCTGTCTGAAGACTGATGTATCTTGGTGCAGAAGGCCAAAGCTCCCATGTTTGAGGGCGTGGAGCCCTCGCCCCAGAACCTACTATTCCTGGTTGGTGTTTCTGGAGCACTTGCTAGGTTATAGGAACATTAGGTGTAAGTAGCAGGTGTAAATTTAGTGTATTAAGGATTAGCTGGGATATTTCTCTCTCCCTCCCTCTCTCCCTCTCTCTCTCCCTCTCCTTACCATAGAAAGAGAAGGTCACTTTTGTATGCCTGGCTAATATACTGGACTGAGGTTTTATGAGTACTTATACTTGGCTATTTCAAAACACCAATTACAGCAGTACAGGGCTAGTCTATAAGGCCAGAATGAATAGACTGCCTGGTCTGTAGAAGATCGATTCTATATGTATAAGACAAAAAGCTATCTGAGTCAAAAAAGACAGCAAAACCGTATCACACAAAGCAGTCATTCCAAACGTGCTACACGGTGAGACTGGACTAGACTGCTACAGGACTTTTGAAATATTATAAAGTCTAAATTAATGCTTCAAATGTAAGCAACAAGGTAGATGCTTATTTTGACATTCCACGGGTAGAAGAAATTAGCCTTTCCTACATTCAGCACACATTCCTTCCCGAATTTCACCCCATCGTTGCTCGGCTCAACTGACCTCTCTACCCTTTACTCTCAGGAGACGGTTCAAATCTAAGTTTCCATCTTAGCACCTTACTTCACTGCCACAGAATCACTCGGCCGTAGCACTTTAATCTAAGGTGATATCTTTTGGGATTTAGTAGAATAACTCTAAGAAACTAAGATTTTAAATGGACATTTATTGAATATTATATACAATGCACTTTCAAAGTATTTTGTATGTATAAACATTTAATTTTCCTATAATGTTTTTTGTTTGTTTGTTGGAGATAGGCCCTCGCTGTGTAGTTCAGGCTGGCCTTGAACTCACTATGTAGCCTACAAACTCACAACAATCCTGCTGCCTCAGCCTTCCAAGGGCTTGGACTACAGATGTGAGTCACCACACCAAACAGGTTTTCCTTTTTTTTTTTTTTTTCCGGTATTAGGAATTGAACTCACGACCTCATGCTTGCCAGGCAGGTGCTGTGCTGCTGAGCTAAATCCCCAGCCCCTAAGTTTTCCTAATAATAATATTGAAGATCTACCATGATTAGCTGTATTTCTGAGATGAGTAAATGGAGGTACAGAGACTTTTTGTAACTCGTGTAGGGTTACACTGCTAGTCAGTACTGCACAGTTTTAAAACAAACACTAAACTTCCAGGAGCCTAAACCAGAACTTCTAACCTTAACTATTATGTTTTGCCATCTTTGGGCACCCAAATCGGAACAAATACATAAAATTACAGGAACACTTCAGGGAGACTATTAGTAATGATTACATTTGTCTAAGAGAGTTAAATTCACTACTGATAATAATGTTTATCATGATTAAGTGTTTACAATTACAAGTATATTCATAAATTATGAACATCAAATTTTCAAATACTTAAAAGATACATATACCCTTTTCTTAAAGCTATTACAATATACATATCATGTGAACTTTTTCTTTATTGGAAAATCCATTAAAAAGCATCTTTTCATTTAACTGGATTTAGGGCAGAAATTAGGGATTTTTTTAGCTGATTAGAAAAAAGGGCATGTCTTACACTAAATGAGTGACATAAGAATCTTCACTGTTCATTAACTGCAGACAGGGGCTGGCGATATAGCTCAGCGGCACAGCGCCTGCCTGGCAAGCACAAGATCGTGAGTTCGATCCCTGGTACCGCAAAAAAACAAAGAAAACATTAACTGCAGATATAGACATGATTTGGACCCATACTAGACTCAGATTTGGAAAACAGACATCCTGGCTTGTCCTCAAGGTTATTAAGGGAAAAGAAAAAGATGGAAACAAAGATTTGTAAATAAGGAGGGGAAGGAAATGGGGAAAAAGGGAGAATCAAGATATATCATATACAGCTACAAATTCCATATGATAAATGTTATCATTATGCATATGTAACACGTAGAATAAAATTAATTTTTAAAGGAGAGTAGCCAGAGGCCTACACTTATTTTGTCCATAAATCAAAAATCTTGGTCTCCTGGGCCATCAGTCCTACCCATTCCTCAGCTACTCCAGTCACCCTAAATGATGAATCAATAGGCCAGTCCTCAAATGTTCCAAGGGCTGCAACGAATGGTGCTTCTGCTGGTGCTAACCTCTGTTCTCACACGCTCTCTGGACACAGATAATAGAGCTCTCACTTTGGTGCGTAGGGTTAAGAGCAAGCACTTGGTATATGACGCGTCAGTCTACAAAGTTGCCTCTTTCCTTGAAGTTGGCTTTAAAGCTCGCATTTGAAGTTATAGCATAGAAAAGCCTGAGTCAGCTCTGAGCAGCCCAACACTGGCGTCTCCTTGGAAGCTTTATTCGGGAAGGCCGCTTACTCCGCGCCCCTCCGCTCCACTCGGTCAAGCTCCGGACTGGGGTGAGATCTAAAAGTCCAGACTAAGTTACGCAATGGGAAGACTGACTTTTTCCTTTGTAATTACTGGTGACATTGAAAAAGCAAACAGCAGAGAAGAGGAACTGTCATCTGCTGTTACATCGAAAGGAATTAAAATGGAGTGATTGGCTCTCGGGGACTCTTTTCAGTCTGGGTTCCAGTATGAATGTTCCGGTTCTTTCCGGTTGAGAACACGAAGAATCAAACTCTGGAATCACCATGGAAGGTTCTACCATGACTCCTAAAATATGCCATCGAAACATCAGCCCTCAGCTTCCGACAGAACTGCAGTTCA
>NW_004955441.1:18646045-18667955 GCF_000276665.1 Chinchilla lanigera
GATGTTCCTCTCTTCAATTATACAAGCACTAGGTACCAAATAAATAGCGGCTACACCTGTATTTTAAAGCCTGCTAAAGTTATTCACATGACCGCTTCCAAACCGTGTGCTCTGCCTCTGCCCTGCCTCGCCTTTCTCGAGAAACTAAGTAAAGGATTTTGGCGAGCCTTCACCCCCATATTCCTACTTCTGCTTTTTTTCATACGGGTATTTTCCCGTAAAACTATGTGTACGCTGTCCTGCCTCCTGTTTCTACAACCTGAGTGTAGCGAATTTTGTTTCCCCTGCTGCCTCTGGTGGCCACACCCAACTGACCATCACATAAAGAGCAAAAAGACAATTTCTGCTGAAACAAATCTTCTTCAAACTGACGAAAATTTTACTTAAAAATAATATAGGCTTTTGCAGTAAGTAAACGACGTTGAGAAAGCATTAGTGTAGCTGTGACGTATGGTAATAAGTATTACAGTGAAGGTGCAGTCATGTGAGGAGACCCCGTCCCTGTCTGGGCAGGGTCCAAGCAGACTTCCTGATAAGGGACAGGCCATGTTCACAGGTCGGGACAAACACATTTCAAATGGAAACGATACAGTAAGTTAAGCGTGGGAATATGAAAGAATGCTGTGCTGGTGAAGAGATGAATAGTTCTGGGAAAAGAGATTAGGTAGAGCTATAGGTAGAGTGAGAGAATAAACAGAGCTAAGGAAGAATTCATTCAATGTTTCATTTTTTCCCCATGATGAGGACCTAGGTTTTTATAACATGATCCTCCATTTTTCTCCTTCTCTGGCACTCATGGAAGATGAATTCACTTAAAAGATAAAAGTCCAAGGGAATCCCCAAAATTATTATCATCATGTCCGCTAAATTTAATCCCTTAGCAGAACTCTTATCATCAAAAGCAGAACCCTGCTGGAATAAATATTGCTTAACAAATCAGTATTGAAAAATTAGTCTACTATTTTCTCTATTTCATAAAATTTGCAGCTTTATTATTATCAGCAAAAATTATGAAAGATGTTTTGTAACTTTTAGAACATAGATGTGCTTGGAAATCAAGGTTGAGAACCACTAAAAGTTTCACATTTCTGATGGAGAGCACGGAAGGTACAACAGCTAAAAATTATTGGAGTTATCCAATTGAAGTCTTATGAATGACCATGAAATAGAGGTGGAAAAAGACTAAGTACATCTGGAGATCGAATGGGTGTTTAGGGTGGAGGAGACCAAAATTACAGCAGTTAAAGTTGTGAACTACAAAATGAATGATGAGATCATTGATATCAAGAAAGTATGAGGGCAGATTTAAGGTGCAAAGAGATTATAGAAAAAGGAAGATAAATATAGAGTTTATATACAAATTTATTTTGCAATAGTTTATGCACTTATCACTAATAATAATGTAAACAAGTAAGGATTTGTTTCATTTGGATAAAGTCCTGGTGGACTTCAGTAGGTGTTGGAGTTGGAGCTGCTATTTGAGGACAACTTCAGAGAAACAAGCTCTTTTTATCATTTTTATCAATCCAAACCCCTTATTCTGTTTCCCGCTGACCTCGAGATCAAAATTAGCAGCTGTAGCTACTGGTAATGTTTCTGTGTTCAAAGCAGGAAAAGGCAAAAAGTTCATAAATCAATATTTGGAAAAAAGCATCCTAACTAATATGTCTGGGAAATGAATCTCAAAAGTGAATCTGAAGTGTTCACAAAAGTGAGCATTTGTGTAAAACACATAGATGGATTCTGGGTTTCACAGAAAATTCAGTTTTTGTTTGTTTGTTCTTCATTCCTTTTGCAGTGTACACAAGAAAGTTTAAAGAATTCACTAGCTGTGGTCTTTCTGTAAAAATGATAGTAAGTTTACAATATCTCTAAGTAAAAGCAATAACAAAACAATACATCCTCTGATCCTTTTGAGGAAGAATCTCACCTATGTCCGTAGAGCGGCAATTGGAATAATACTTTATTTAGGTCTTACAAAGGGGCCACTTACAGTGTCCGTGAAGGGCTGGAAATCCTGAATACTTCGTGACAGTGCTGACCTTTTCATGAGAGCCACTTTTGGCCCCCGGGGTTTAGAAGCCCAGATACTACCCCTTTGAGAAAAATGGCAAAGACAGAGACTCATTTACTTTCTTCTTTTTCAATCCCAAAGTAAAATTAAATGAACTAATACTGCAATGGCTCTTATTCAGTAATATCAGGTTCCCAAGAGTCAGAGAGATATGTTTGGATTCCTAAGGAATAAAGAACTTCCAAATTTTCTCACTCTGGGCTTGTTAAATTCTAAAAGCAAACTTGCACAGATGATTCCAGGCCATACAGAATGTTATCACGCATGTAGTGTAAAATCCAGTCCAGCCATTTCAAAAGGACTCAATAACCTTCCATTATACTTTACCCTTCGGACTCCAATTACCTTTTCATAGCTGCATGGGATAAGCTGAGTGTCCATTTACTTGAGAGGACTGATACTTTCACATTACCAACATAGTGCTCTCCCTTGAGGGTGCTGCAGAATTGCTAGGTGAAAATAGCTTTCTTTCAGAAAAAGAAGGGATACATTTTCTTTCATTTTATCTGCCACGCAGGTATCTATTAAACAGCCCAGAGAAGAAGAGCCAAACTTTATTTCAAGCATGGACTATATCAAATCCGTAAAGTTCTGCCCTCTGGAAGGAGAGCAGTCACCTGTGACAGAACTCCAGCCAGGATGCCGGTGCTCTTCTGGGGAGGGTTTCATTCTCCTCCGTGACCGTGCTGCCTCATGCTACCCACTTCCCCTGACTTTCTGCATTTCCCAGTAAAAGCAACTCCATCTACTCAAGCAAACTAAGTTGTGCAACTTCCTTAGACATTTTAGGCTCTTCACCTGAAATCGTAAATGTGTGATACAATGGCCATCAAGACCCCACTGCTGGTCTTCGTTTTCCCTTCTTGTGTTTAAAATCAAATAGGAAATGTACAATAGCACTGGACTCTACATGAATGTATTTCTGTAGAAGCAGAACTGTAAAACAAAAGAAAACTTTTATGCAACTTTTCTAGTTGTAAATACAGCCAACGTATACTGTATTAAACATATACATAAAAGAGATCAGGCCAATATAGCACTTCTCTTTTCATGTCACCTATCCCAAGAAGAGTAGACATGGCCACATCTTAATATAATTAAGCTGTTTTACAGCTACAAGTTGGGCCATTTGGGAAATAAGCACAAGTGGAATCAAAATGAAACTGAAAGTACATTGGAAAACATTGCTAGAGGAAAATGTGCATGGAATTTTCACCACTTGCAGATGATAAACCCTTTACCCGTCTCTCCCCGATGCTGATGGCTCTCCAACATCACAAACCTAACACTCCCTAAGTAGAAGCCCTAATGATGATTCCCGTGCTCCACTGACATTAGGTCTAGATTTCTTAAAGCAGACTGATTTGCAGGGGACATGAAAGGCAAAAGTGAGTATTGTGTGACTAAGGGGTTACTCTGACAAGCAAAGCTTCATCGAGTTGTTGGGTTTGCTGCACCAGCTAACGAAAGCGGTGGCTTCTACTCTCTACCTTCATGGACGCCTCTAAGTAGGAGAAGAAATCAATGAGATTTCCATTGACGCAGTTTGGGGTGTGCCAGGCATTGTGCCTATCCAAGACTGGAGCGTGGTCCTCCCAGCCATTCTATGAGATATCAAACATCCCCTAATACTCCACTTTCCACTTTAATTATGGGGAGTTGATTTTCTCATCTGCAACAAAACTGTAACTAATAAACTGGATTAGGAAAAGTTAATGTATATCTAGGAATCTATATGACAAAACGTACTGACTTGAGAAATAGCTTGCTTGATGCAAGTAGCTCCTCTTATAAACATCCGTTACTATTTCAGAATTTGTCAATCTTACTTTGGTGTTATTTGATTTTAAAGAGAAAACAACTAACAAACCAACAACAATGAGGACAAAAGCAAAAACAACACAAAAACAACAAAAACAATGCACGACCTCAAAACAAAATGAGGGTGATTAACGTTGGTTGCTACACTACATACTGTTATCTTCAACAAAGTTGCTCAGTCCGCCGGATATAAGAATGCAAGATTGGTCAAACAACCAAAGATAGTAACAAGTACTAAGAAAAGGAAATGATGTAGAGCTTTACCATACAAGAAGGTAGGAACTCAACCGTGATTATTATATCTTATTGTTGTCTTCAGATCAGTCATTCTGATTACCAGATAGAAGCATGCAAAATTGGTCAAGAAAAAAAATTTAAGCATTAACTGTTTCTTACGGTAAACCACAGACATGAGCAATAATCCTATCCCAGCTATCCTTGTACATAGATATAATTGTTTTTCATTTTAAAGAGAGAAGAAAAAAACAAAATAACAGGATAAAAATATTATGTGATTTTTTCCATAGCTCCTCTGCACACTTTTCTAGAGCTGTATTACCTTTGGATAAATTGATAAATATTTTATGTACAAATATCTTCAAGGGTGACTCCTATCATTTATATGATGACTTTCTCATTCTTCTAAAATTCCTGTATTCTGAGCCCACATGAAAAGTTCCATAGGACTTCATTTCTAGCACTGTAATATTATAGGCAGCTGAGTTACATAGAAATATTATAGGCAGTCAGACAGGGCAGGCCCTCGAAGGAGCCAACATGAAAGACATGATAAGATACCTGTGGGCCAGACCTCAAGACAAAAGGACTAAACACATGCACCCACATCCCTCCCGCGGTGTGAGCATCAGGGATTGATATTCTTAATAAGTAGCAACCACCTTCAAAAAGCCAGGAAGAGGCACTAGCCCAACCCCCTACAGGAAAGGCCCCTCTTCTGTGTTCACGCCTGCTTGCTACATGACTCACTTCCCCATTGGATCCCAGTTTACTCATTTTTGTCTGAACAATTATACTTGTAATCTTATTGGCTGGCTGTAGTTTTGTCCCACCTCATGCCCACCTTGTAATTTCCCATTTTCCCCCATCTTAGACCTCAGGGTTTTGCTCTATGAAGTCCCTGGAAAAGGCAAGGTCCTTGGCAACCCACTTGGGCCCCCTTCTGTACCTCTCTTGGACAGAAGCTTTCTTTCCCTCCATAAATATATTCTGCTCTTAACCTCCGTTGTTCCTAAAATTCATTCTTCGATTTTAGAGAACACGAACTCGTCCCAGATGTCGTTCAGGTTGGAATTTTACTTTCCTGTACCAGTAACAACAAACAAAATGAGGAATATCAGAGCTAAGAACTCTCT
The DNA here is from genome assembly GCF_000276665.1 of Chinchilla lanigera. Classification (NCBI taxonomy): domain Eukaryota; kingdom Metazoa; phylum Chordata; class Mammalia; order Rodentia; family Chinchillidae; genus Chinchilla; species Chinchilla lanigera. The sequence goes on from NW_004955441.1 coordinate 18,651,314, forward strand.
GTAAACTTAAATGCACCAGACATGTTCCAATCACCTACTGTACTGTTTCAAATATCATATGATTTATTATTTATTAGGTTTATCATTTAGTGCAATCCCACCAGCGTGCAAGAGCCTTGGGGCAGGGAACTTTGTTTTGATGGCTGGTGGAACCTTAGAGTCCTAAGAGAACATCTATGGATAAATGTGTATTGAATGAGAACCACCACCTGCTTCTAACCTAAAAATAAGTAAAGAGTCACTGTCTTTATGAGTCATTTCCAAATTAAAACCTCCTACTTGATAAATCTTATTCCAAACTATTCCTTGATATATATTTCAATGTTCAATGTTTTCCCAATCTTACTGAAAAACCTCTGACTTTAAAAACACTTAAAATAGTAGATGAATGCAAACTATCATTCTTGCAGTTATTTTCCTTATATTATAAAAAATATATTTCCAGTTTAACATGAAAAAAGTAAGGGCAGAAATCTCCACATTCAATAAGCACTTCTTGATGTTTTGTCCATTTTGTGGAAGTTCGGGCATAGAATTTTTCCCCTGTGCAGTTTCGTTTTCCTCCATTATCCAGTGTAGTACACGGTAATGTGGATTGGTTTGTCCTGTAGCCTGCTAAAGCAGACTGGGGCTGATTTTTAAGTTCTAACTTTAGTGAAATATTATTTTACAAAACCTGAGCATAATGCATTGAAAAATGATTGCCCTTGTATCATGCAATTTTCTATGTATTATTTAAGTGTTTATGACAGCCCGTTACAATGGTTTTATAAACCAAAACTTCAGAAATATAAGTGGTAGTTTGGTTTTTACTGCTATAGAGATTTTTAATGTGTATTTAAGACACAAGACTTCCATATAAATATAGTGTCATATTTGCTTGAACTTTGAAGTAATTCTTGCCATTAACTGGACTTGCAACCTTAAAGCCAGAGGGCAGCTCACAGCATATCACTTGAGTGAATACACAAATCAAACTAGAAGAAAAGAGAAAGAATCCCCGCAAGATGGAAGAACCAGTGTTTGATAATACAGTTGTGGAAGGGATTCTATTCATGGAGGGAAATTCAATAGGTCCAAGCCACACTCAAGAGAAAGTTATACAAGGTGTGAACTCTGGGAGGTGACTGTCACTGAAAGTTATTTTAGGAGACTCTTCGACCCTTTGTCTCATGAAGAGACTCGTGAGGTAGCATAACAGTATTCCAGAGGTGGGTTCCTGTCTTCACAGACCTGCTCCAGCTTCTTCTGACTCAGAGGAGATGTCAGAGATTAGTAAGAATATGGTGTTTCCTGTCACAGGTCCTGCAGCATGATACCAGGGCTTGCTGTTCATCTTTCCTCAGGGTCTGGTTATTCTGCATCTTCTGACAGTGTATGCTATGCTAGTAGAAGGTTTTACATTGTATTCCACTTCCTACTTTCCCTGAGCCAATACTCTTCCATAGCCCACACTGTGGAATGGAGTCAGCGGAAAGGCAGACGCTCTTCCATTCCCTCAGCGCCTTCTGAATGCTTTGGAGGCATTAGTGACCTACAACCATTGTTGGGTTAAGAATCATTCTCACTTAAAAATAAGAAAACTCAGTCTCATAAAATGTTGGTGTGCATCCAGATCATACACTTGTTGAGTAAAACAATAATTTTATCATAGATCTATCCAAATCAGAACTCAGGAGCTTAATCTCCACCTTCCCAGCAAATCTTGACTTTGATATAATTTTCATGAGAAATATGAGTCATTTCTCTTATGTGGTAATTGGTTAAGAACTGAAGTGACTTTAGAGTAATCCTTCATTTTTGTTCCGTGGTGCTATAGTGAGTGCTATAAAAAAATCTTCACAGAGAGTCCATCTTCAAACCTATTTTGGAGTAAATTGTCAGTTGTATCACACTTCAAATCATTGCTCTTTGCTTGAAGATAGTCTGCATCTAGATTACAGTTTATTCTCGCCTGTGAAAGATCGGTGTGATTAAACGACATACGATAGCTGTGTCACCTTCTAATCCAAGCTGCATTCATTACCTCTTTAATTTGCTAAGCAATCACATATCTGCACTTACAGTGTGGTACATAATTCATGCCAACTTCTGTCCTTAGGGCTGTCATGACCTCAGTGCATAATACAGTCTCCATCTGTTCCACTTCCCCATACTGCCTAGTGTAAAGCCTCTTCAGCTATTCCTGGCTGACCGGAGGGCCCCCTGAACAGGCCATGTGCCACATACAATGCCTTTCAGTGACTCACAAAGTCAGGGTGTGAAAAAAAACTTCCATCACTGGCTCTCCTCTACTCGCACTGCAGCATTGCTACCTGTTGCTAGTCTGAGACCTCTGAAACGTGAGTGTCCTCGGGAGAGGGAGATGACACCTCTGCTCTCCAGCCTGTCTCCTGGAGCCTCATTTCCAGCCATTATAAGCCAGAGCGACATCTACTGAATCGTAAGGCACTGTGGGAGTTTTTAGGGAATATCTCACATTGACTTATCTTCTCCCCAAGCAACTGCAGAACCAGGGTGAAGTTGTATATTGTCCTGGCATTTCCGGAGCCTGATTCTTCCTCATGTTGTCGGAGAGTATCGTTTATGGTTAAGAATACCCCACAGTAATCATTTATCTTTTTCTTTTTCTAAGAACTCGCATTGCTTGCACTGGAGTTTTGTGGCATTGTTATACTACATAAAATTATCTAGTGTTCTGCCCACAGGTTTGAATCTCTCTGTCCACTGCTTATTATCTCACACAGTCAAGGCACCTGAGGACACACCCGAAACCAATGCCGCGTCTATCCGCTACTCATTCAGCCTGAAAAGTGAATTTATTGCCCTTTTGTTCCTCTTGTCTCCAGACATATGTCTTCATATATAAATAACTTTGCCCACACCTGCTCACGTAGAAGTTTGTTTGGATATAATTTTGCTTTTATTTTCAGAGAATGACTGCAAAAGAGCTGCATCCCTTCATGGCTGTTCTTTAGGACAATAAGCAAAGGATACATTTTGCTTTAAATAAAAGGTTCTAGCTTACACCCATGAAGGAGAATACGGTGCAGATATAATGTTCATCTGGCAAGTGAAGACGCAGTGTCTTCGGAGGAGCAGCGTGGAATACCTGGGAACAGTGGATGTTAGACTCTCTTACCAAAGGCCGTGTGCTTGGATCACTATCCCACTCATTTCTGCCGCTACCTGCTCAGCCAGTGAGTCCTGAGAGGGGGCAGTGGGAGATTAAGAAAAAATAGACACGTACTAAGAGGAAAGCTGGGACAGGTGAGACCCGCTCTCTCTGATGGAGAGGCAGTGGCAATCCTCTTATGCGCTGTCTGATGGAGAGGCAGTGGCAATCCCGCGTGGTCTGCATCTTTATTTACACACAGTGAAAAGGGGGGAAAGGCATGGCAGGGCCCAAAGCGCCAAGGCTCAGTGTTTTGCTGAGAACACTGAACGCGAACTGTTCTCAGCGCTGTCTGTGCTGCAGCTCACAGGGAGGAGCACAAAACCTGGAGCCCTGCTAGACTGGCCTTGCTCTAGGCCCAACAGCTTGTTTATGCGCCTCGCTCTGGCGCTCTGTGCTCTCGGGGCTGGCCTTGCTCTGGAATGTGGGTTGATCTCCAGCTCAGCTGCTCTCCGCAATTCCTATCAAGTTTACCAAATGAATTGTTTTATGTTCTCTTGATGTTTCACCCTGTTATGAGAAAATTACCCTAAGAAATATAAACAAATGTGTTCTCTTGGGCAGAAGAGCTCAGAGGCTATAAGCATTTGAGCTTCATTTCTAGGAGCAACTTCCTGCTCCTTGCTGTGAGCCACGAGCAGGTTAAACAAGGCTACTGAGCCCAGTTTGCTTATCTAAGAAAAAGGAGTAATAGTACTTTCCTCTCGTAGTTGTGAAGAGTCCATGAGCTAAATTCAACAAAGTGCCACATACAATTCCTTCAGTAAGAAAAGGCCCCCTGTATGGTAGTTCTTCCTTTAATAAGGAAGAAGAGAGAAGAAATAGAAGGTCTCTCATCATCCCCAATCTCTACCTGAAGTACATTACACCCTCTGAGAAAATAAGAACCCAGCCTTTAGCCTAGGAATCCCTTGCTGCACAATGTTAAATAGCACCTGTGTCCCCTTGTGCCTGTATTTGGAAAACATGGGTGGACCAAACCAATCTAGGCCACAGTGGATCAGAAGCCTTCCCAGGCAGTTATGAACTTCTCCAAAAATTCTAAGACACCATGCCATTGCCTTTCTTCCCAGAGGAGACAGGAAGGAGGTTCACTATTTTAGAAATCTTTAGCAGTGGGCTTGAGCAAACCCAGACATAAGATCACACCTATGAAAGCTCCTAGACTGATTTCAGGAACTTGTTTTCACTGTGGGCTATAATAAAAGTCCTTTTGACTTTCAGAGACAATCAATAAACCTTAAGAAGCATTCTGGAAAGAGCTCAAGAGGCAGAAGATATATCCATGAATTAAAGAGCAGAGATGTATCTTTAGCAAGGGGTCACCAGGGGCTTCTCAAATTAAAATGAGGCACAGAAAAGGTGATGTAGCAAGACCTAGGCCGGGCCCAGCTGAGCCGCCAGCCACGTGTCCAATCTTGAGCACCCGCGGGTCTCAGAATGGCAGCAAGTTTTGCTGTAACCTGAGAATACTGGGATAGGTTAGCCTTTTTCAAAGCATTTTCCCAAAAGGGATGAGCCATAAAAAAGAGAAGCCTTTGGGTGGATTAATTTGTAACTGGTTTTTTAGCAGCTGTTGCCTATCCAGTAAGTTTGGAAAAAGCTGTTTTGAAAAATCTACAGTGTCAGTTGTGGTACAGTCTTTTCAACTACTTGACCTGGTCTAAACCAGCATTTTTAACCTGTTTGAAAACCAAGAGCTACTGCCAGCACCCCTCATCCCTGTGTTCCGTGCACCATTCATTGACAGACATCAATCATTTCTACAGTATCATCCAACCAAGATTTCAGATTAACTCCTGTGCACCCCTACTGCATGGGATTTCTACCTCTGATGCTCTGCATTTGGAAACAGTAGATGGGTCAGATCAGTCCAGGCTGCAGTGGACCAACAGCCTTCCCAGTAGCTTATGTTATTCTATCAGACACCATGCCTTTGCTTTTCTTCCCGGAGCAGTGATTCCCTCAGGAGGGACCTGCCGCTGAGGCTGAGGCTGATCCTGAGGCGTTCTGTCGGAGTGACGGTGCTCACCCGCGTGTCCCCAGCGTTCACTTAGGGGCCACATCACACTCTTTCCTGAAGGGCTTCTTCTCTTTTCTCAGCTATGAGAGCAGACCTTAAAGTACAGAGCAACACAGATGTGGCAGAGGTTGTGTCCTAATCAGGTCGTGGTAGAGGATAAGGATCCAGTGGAGAATTTGAGAGACAGGTGCTCCAGCTTTGTCATCTCGGTGAGACAGCTCCGAGGGCATGCTCTGCCCAGTCTCCCAGATTGCCCAGGGGAACTGAATTCCGGGCGTCCTCATGTGTGACTTTAGAGGTAGAGAACTGCACATCTCACACCCTGCTCTACTCATCGCCTTCTAAATGAACTACTGCACTGGAATCCTCATCACACTGCTAATAGGGGGCCCAAACCAAGATGTTACCCTCTGTGGGAAAGATTGTCCTCCCGCTATGCCATCTGCTGGCTAAGGGATACAGAGCAGGTAAGGATTGTAAAGTGAGGTCCTGCAGCTTCCAGTGTCATGGCCTTTATACCAAATAGAACTTAGGAAAGAGCAAAGGCCAGTGGCAGACTTTTATTTTATTTTATTTTATTTTATTTTATTTTATTTTATTTGTTTACTTATTTTGGTTCCAGGAATCAAACTCAGGACCCTGTGCTTGAAGGGCAGGCGCTGTGCCGCTGAGCTGTACCCTGGCCCCAAACGTCCTCTTAATGTTGTTTTTTTTTTTTTGGATTTTTCTCCGGTACCGGGAATCGAACTCACGACCTTGCGCTTGCCAAGCAGGCGCTTTTGCCACTGAGCTAAATCCCCAGCCCCCCAAACATCCTCTTAAATTGACAGGCCATAAGAATATGTGCAGCAGTCCCGGCAGACTGCAGGACCGCATATCTGACACTTCTGAGAAGTGTATGTAGACCCTGAAGAGAGGGTTGTGGAATTATAGGAAAGCTGTGATCAGAGCAGAAGTCAAACAGGCTTGGAGATAACGAAATACAGAGTGACAACTGTCCCTTTTATAAAACAATGAATAACTGCACTAAGGAAACCTCTAACATCATTGTATCCCATTAATGCTAAAAATTTGGCTATCAGGAAGTTATTAGTATGAGTAATCATATAAAAGTCACTACTTACAAGACACAGAAGGAGCAGAGCACTTTCCAGGCATTAAGGTTACTTGACATAAAGGTAACAGTACTGGAAATAATATTGTAGAGTTGCATTCTAAGCAAACATTTCCCTAAGGACTTAAACTTTCTGAAACCCTCTTTGAAGAATACCTGTAGAGGTTAGCTCACTATCTCACAAGCTCAGCCATTTTTTTCAGTGGATTTTCTTAAACAGAGCCCAAATTTGCCTCTATCCCAAGTCCATTCATTCTTACTGTGGTTAGAGATGCAATTAGCCTTCCCCTTCTATTTGACCTTATACAGGGTAGATATCATTTTTCTATTTTAATAATCTGCTACAAATTATGATTATAGCTGAAGGAAACCTAGTTCGATTTTTATGCTGAAACTAATACGATTCTCTGTTTCCCCCGAATGAGAATACTGCACAGATGGTTGTCTATTGTAACCCATGATTACCGATAGTGTCATTTTGAACTTAATCTTAAGGAATTCCAAAAGAAGACAAAGATAGCCTATGAAATCCCTTAGATACAGAGTCTGGAGCTTAACTGTACTCTAGCATTTTAACTGGTCTGTAATTACCTCATTTGATGCTTTGAAAGTTAGGACTCCCAATAGAAATGGGGAATTATCACTTTGAGAGCTTCATGGAAATTGAATCTGCACATACCAACTAGGAATTCTAAACTCCATAAGTTCTACATGTAATTACAAGCTTGATCCTCCAAACTCCATCATTTGGAAAACTTTGAGCTAAATGCCCACTTGATACTGCAGTGTTTCCTACATCCTGGATCATGCTGTAAGGTCAAGGGCATATACCCAAAACTAGCGAAGAACTCACAAGATTGTCAGTTATCCCAACTGAGGAATTTAAGTCAATGTTCTATGATTAAAAAAGAATAGAATTCAAAGTCAGGACATTTGATTTCAAAATGTATGTGATCTTAGAAAAAGAGTAAATCTCAATTTCCAGATCTGTTAAATTTTAAACACTTGATTTAAAAAATGTGTCTGTTTTATCACAAAGTAATTTTTAAATTTCCAATCAATGAGATATTTAAAAACTTTTTGTTGTGGAGTGCTATTCACATACACATTGTTATTTGTTTAAAAGACTTTAATATTATATTATTCTATCTTACATTTCCTTTCAAAAAGAGAAAGAAAACTGACCTAATTCTAAACAAAAATTACTTTTCACACATGAGAAGTCACTAGTTTTCTGATTTGTATCTCCAGTATTTTAATTCATTTGTCATTTTCCTGATAAATCATTTGCCAGTCCTTATCTTCGCCCTGACACCCTGGTGTGTGTGACTGGATATAAATTAAAGATCAGGTGGAGTGTACCTATGGAGACTAGAAGTTCCTCTAAGACCTAAAGAGAAAATTTCCCAACAAAGTGAAAGAAAGATGGGTTCCTCTTGGTTTTCTACTCAGGTTCAGAGAGTCCTATGATTAGAAATTTTAAATGAAGATCTTTACAATTTTATTTAAATAATGAAGTTTGGTAACACATAAAATAAGTGACTTCTCTATCCAACTTTCTTTTTGTTTGGTGGTAAAACACCAAAGACATCCCATTCTAGCATCTCAAGTATCTTCTTGCTCTGAGCCCAGCAGACCAAGAATGTGTTTAAAAAGACAAGAGATTATAGTCATCAAAAATGGTTTAAAAAAAATGATACTTGATGTTAATGTAAGCATAGAAAAGAATAAGATCATGAACATTCCTTCTCAGTAGGTCTGAGATTGGCCTTAGGCATGTGATTTAATAAATTCTGTAGATGATCCTAATGCACCTCAGAGTTTAAGAATCACTGTTTTCTGTTAGCTACAGGTTTATTTTGTTTGTTTTATAGCCAATTCTTCTCCCTATGCTTCAGATGCTTTTAAGAAACTTTTCTTTACCTTTTTAGCTAAAAGGGAAAAATTTTTCACACCGCATTTCCCCTTTCCTTTTAAACTCCACTAGATGAGAGATTATAGTAAAGGAGCACAAATTTATAACAGTGGTATAGGAATGAAAAGGGGGCTCTTAAAGAGATTTCAATATATTTTTAGAAAATAAAGATAAAAAATGGAAGGATAACTGATAATGCAGGTGGAGGAAGGTGCAACCTAAATGAGATCCAGAAGAGGGACCGATTAGTGAGAGAGCAAATCATGCTTCTAAGCCTCAGAGGTCACTGACACTCAAGAGTGTAAGGTGTGAAGAGCAGGAATGAGGCTAGCACACGTAGGACTAGGGCTTGCCCCAAAACCGAACGCAGGGCTTGCTGTTCATTCAGTTAAATCACTCAACCTTCCAGGCACAATCGTTCACAGTTGTTTTTTCCCCCAAGCTTGAACAGCAACAGCTATGCAAAGCTTTAGGAGAGTTGAATTGGCCAGGAGAAAAAAGAGAGCTTTGCAACCTAGCATTTGAGGGTCCTACTGCATGATAGGTACCTTCTCCCCCCGCACTCTGAGCAAGCCCATCAGTGAACAAGATCTGCAAAAGCATCCTCCTCCAAATGAAGAGATGATCCTAGTGTGTAACAGAATTAATAAATATACTTACATGAAGTTCAGGATACCTAAGGAAAGGAACTTTCTTAAACTTGGAGGTAAAGAAAGTTAAAGGGTTGAAAGTCATATCTGAAAGGGGAATTCAAATGGCAACAGTTACAACACATGCTAAAAACAATAGAAAAATTTCTTTAAAGTACTAAGAAAAAACACTCTCAATTTATAATTTTAGTGTGGCATGGTGACACATGCCTGTAATTCCAGCACATGGGAGGCTGAGACAGGAAGATGGCTATGAGTTTGAGGCCAGCCTGGGCTACGTAGTAAGTTCAAGACCAGCTGAAATACATAGTGAGACCTTGTCAACAAAAATAAAATCTACAATTTTATACCCAATCTCTGATCACTGCTCAGTTGTAATAAGCTGAAGTCAATGGATTCAAAGCATAAGATAAAAAAGAGAATATTTGAGATGAAATTTGTGCATCCAATCTGCAGTGAAAACAGCACAGCTTGCAAATGGATGATAAATGGTACTAGAGCAAAGATCTCAAGAATAAAGACAGGAAAATATAATAAAATATCTAATATAAATAGAGTGTTTGAAACAACAGGAGATAAGGTAGAAGAACTGATGAAAGTATAGAAATCCAGGAAAAACAAATACTTTATGAGAAAAGAAATCAACCGGTGATACACAATTTATCTCTAAAGGTAACTAAATAATTACAAAATAATAATGTTCTAATTATTATCCATTGATTTAATTTATCAGAGTAGAATTTTATTGGTAGATACAAGAGGAAATATAGAATGTGCCTTTGAAAAGTTAAAACTAATCTAATTCTCATGGTAGGAGGCCAAAGATCTGACTTAAAACCATTAAAACAAAAAGTATTGCTAAAAGCATAGAAATGCATTTAGGAATAAGGAGGGAATAGTGGTAGTAAATGCTGCAGAAGATAAAATGATCATATTTGGAGACAAAGCCCAGGAAATAATTATGTCTTAGGGGACAGTTACTTTTTATTAAAAAACCTTCAGTAATATGTTATTTGTTTTAACTGTATGAATATTAATCATAGTCCGAGAAATACATCTTGGAAACAATGTCACTCCGCAGACATTAGCAGATCAACCTAAGCAGGATCCCCCCGAGAGCCGCAGCCTCCTTTTCAGCACCTGCATCTGGGCTTGTTCCAGTCAAACCTGGAAGTGCTCCAATTAACATGATTTGAGACCAGTGGCAACATGTTGGGCTTAGGACTTCAATAACCCAATCACAAAAAAGCAAGTTGTGACAGAACATGATATTTCATAATTTAGTGACAGTTTGAAAGCACATCTCGGGTTTAGGGCATTAGCAGTGTGAACCACAGAAAAGTGAGCTGTGAATGAGTGGAGGTGTGAAAAGACTCCGGAAGCCGCTGCAGTGTCACAGGGTGAGGAATGGTCACGTGGCGTTAACATCAGACAGACTTGCAACGTTACGCGAAAAATATTTCCAAAAACCCCGTTCAGATATGTTTACCTCAGTGACATGATGCACTATCCGTATTCTTTCTTTTTAAACGTTTTTGGACATCATTTTATGTATTTACACAAAAGCTACAGAAACAGTACAAAGTTTTCACACATGCTTCACCCGGCTTCTCTGATGCTAACCTATAATCATGGCACCATCACAAAAGCTGGAAAAATTAAGTTTGATCAAATAAATGCAATGTATGAGCTTTATCTGATGTTTCACTGATACAGTTTTTCACTTGAAAATCCGGGTTTCCGATCGCAATTAGTTGTCATATTTGTTTGTTTGCTTTCCCTTAGTGTTTGATATTGCCTCAGTCTTCTTTACTGCACAAATCTATCTGATCCTTTTGAAAAACCAACTACTCTGCATAATGTCTCTGAATTTGGGGATGCCTAAAGTATTCCAGTTATACATTGTACACTGAGGCTATACATTTTCAAGAGTACCACAAAAGTTACATTGCTCCCTTATCAGTATATCGTATCCGCAGCAATATAATGTCCGCGTACCTCCTGATGAGACATTGTATTTTGTTAGACGAGTATTTGCCAAGCTGTCCCACAGAAAGGTGTTATCACTCTCCCATGTAATTAATCAGTGATTTTTAGGGGAAGGGAAGAAGTTTCAATTTTTTTTCATTTAGCATTTAAACTCACAAATAATTCATTTAAGCCATGCTTGGTAGCACACCTCTCTAATCCCAGCACTCAGAAAGCTGAGGCAGGAAGATCACCAGAAACTCAAGGTCAGTCTGGGTTACATAGAGAGTTCAAATTCAGTCTGGGCTACATAGGGAGATCCTATTTCAAAAACCAAGTGGAAAAAATACATTTAGTATTTTATATAAATCATTAAATATATAATGCACAAAGCAATGAGAGTTAACTATTTCTATTAGTTGAAGTCTTTTGCAATATTTTCTTAACATTTACTTATTCAATAAGTATCTTTTTAATTATTTAGGGCACTCTCCTTAAAAATCCTGCCTTCAGGCTGATGGTCATTTATGCTGTTGACTATAGTTTTGCCCAGGCTAATTTAAATCTGACCTCATCCTGCACAATATCTGCATCTAAGAACAGCTACCCCAAGCAGGTCTTCCGGTGTTGCCTGAGACATGAGAATGCAGTTGATTTTCTAGACTTCTCAGTGTTGATCATTATGGAGGAGGTGGAACTTTGCTGTCTTCTGGGTGAGCTCCACATTATAAAATCCACGCACGAAGGAGCAGATCAGAGATATGCAAACTCTCTGTAGACAGAAAATTCTCAGATCAGCCTTCCATGACTGTAAATTGATTGAATGCATTAACATACTTAAAGAAAGAATGTGTCAGTCAGAAAGGGACTGTCTACCCAGTCTGCACAAGCCCAGAGAAGAGTCACTTTGCAGACAGTAGCAGATCAGCCAGGCAGGATCCACCCGAGAGCCGCAGCCTCCTTTACCGCACCTGCATCTGGGCTTGTTCTAATCAAACCTTGAAGAGCTCAAATTAACATCTGTTTTGAGACCAGTGGCAACATTTTGGGCTTAGGACTTCAAAAACCCAAATCACAAAAATGCAAGTTGTGAAAGAATGTGATATTTCATAATTTTAGTGACAGTTTAAAAGTACCTATCATGGGAAAAATGAAAACTTTGTTGGACTTCCTTTCACATTTTTGTAGATTCTACTGTTTATATTTTGAATAATGTACAGAAAGTTTGGAGCCATGCTAAAGCAATTAAGGCCTCTAAAGGTCTTAATCTTGCCGTGTTGTGATCCCTGGCTCACCAGGAAATCTTCTTCTGGTGATTTAGCAGCCCAGGTAGGAGTTGTTACACGGATTCATAGAATAGGGAGCTGACATTAGTATTCCAGTCCATGAAATAGGTATTTTTTATTGTAAACCAATAAATAGGCACTGCGGTTTTATGCATTGGTCGGTGAGCTTGTTTAATGCGAGTTTGACCCTGAGAGGTTCAGTACTCCTGCTGAATGGCAATATCAGTCCTCTGGTCTGTCAATCTAACACTCGGAGCCTGGTCAACGTAGCAAACAGAAGGAGACCTTATGCAGAAGTGTCATCTACTTCCTCTTGGAAACAACTTTTATAATTTAATCTTTTAACATCTACTCACATTTGAAGATTAACTCTTCACAATCAAAAGTCTCTATCAAGAAAAGGCCGTACGTTTAATGTTTGAGAAAGCACAGGAAATATTAATACCTTCCAAATCACACCAACGGGGACTCCTGGTGTATTACTACAGATATGGCATGAGTCCTAACTAAAGAACTAAGTTAGGGAAATGGAGTTAAAAGCAAACAGTACTGTTGCTGAAGTTAAGGCTCAAAGAGAATTATTTCCTGAATGCCAACCAATATGTTGTAGATTTCCTAGATTGGATAATCTGTTGTCCCAAGTAGCTTAACATCTACTGAACGGGAAAACTACCTGCAAACTCTTACTGCAAGGCATAGTCATACCCATGGTGAAGCATCAGATGGGAGAAGCTCAGTTCTGCGTATAAGAAATGTCTTAAGAGTTACACAGGCAGGAGATGGGATGGAGGCTTTTATGAAAGAGGGAAGCTCAGTCAGTAAGAAGGACAGCTCAGCCTCGGGAAACATTACTGGGCAGTTATAAAGTGGCTGAGATGTAGACATGATCAAATAAAACTCAGCATGTGTGAGAGCAAGAGATTGCGAACCTGACAGTAACCTACAGGGGGGTCACACTTGCGATCTTGACGATGCCGAGCAGAGGCGAAGAGGGGCCCTGTGGTTTTCTAGGTGATGGATGCCTGACTGACTATAAGTGCCTTACTCCCTTCTCTCCCCGCAAGACACAACGGTTTCCGCTAAGGGTCACAAAACAGGAAGGTTCTGAAGACAGAACAGACAAAAGCTGGGAGTGCTTTCTTAATTTGGCAATAAATGTTAGCTTATATTTTTTCCTTAGTGAGATCACAAAGCTTTATTTTTCAAGGGAAATGTATTTCAAACAGCAAGAAGCCCAGCTAATCAATCTGCAAGCCTGTGTTGAGCATCTATTTCCTAGAAAATTAGTCAAGATTGTAGGAGGGAAATATTTAAATTGGTAAAATGAAAGTCAGCCCTTCTCTTGCATAAAATCTAGTTAGGGAGACAAAATTTACTCCTATAAGATATTAATTAGAAATACAAGACAGAAGTCTAAACCATACTAGTAAGTGATTTCATCTCCTTGCCTCTTTTCTCTTGCTGTGGAACCTAGGGGTTTGTTAAAAGCCCAGGGTTCTGAAGACACAACGGAGTGGCTCAGCCACAGGTTCCGAGTAGAGAGGCACGGCTTGGGTGGGTCATCAGGAGAAGCTGTGGGGGTTTGGTCCTTCAGGAACGGCACTCTAAGGCTGAGGAAAACCTGGCAGAATAGAGGATGAAAATCATCTTTCCTTTCTAAAAGGAAAAATACAACAGCTTTCTAACATCTAAATATAAATTGACTCAAGCTGTTTCTTGCATAGCGTTTTAAGAACAAACATCTGCCCACCTGTCCTTTTCCAGCTCCAGAGAGGTCCTCACAGCTCTTTCCGCAGCTCTCTAACTCCCGCCTCCGATTTCCTCATCTTCCGAGCTTGTCATGCCCAGCGCTCCCTCTGCCGTGAACTCCAGAACTCCTACCCCCGTGAGCTCTTTTTCTGTGGTTCAGCCGTCTTCCACTTTACCTGACCCACTTGGCGAGCATTGTCCACATCGTCCTCTACTGACCAGGAAAGGACACGTCTTCGCCGAAGTCTTCCCTGCCTTCTCTGTGCCACACTTGGAGAACTGATGACCTTTCCTTCGGTCATAGCAGCTCGGGCAGATAGGTGTGCGCCTGTGCATGCCTCTCCTGCAGTCTTGCTTTGTGCTGTACCCCAGTTGCTTCCTTACAGCCTGTTTCCTATTCTTCTGAGTTCTGTTATATTAAGATTTATGTGTCTCAATTGTCACTGTCACCTCAGTACCTAGCACAGCACCTAGAATACATCAGGCGTTCACAGAAGTGATTACCCCTCAGTGCATAAGTTAAGCGAGTACATGGGGTGCCTAACGCCCTTTCTCTCCGGCTTTCAGTGTGTCAGCCCCTCTGACTCCAGTCGTAGGTAGCTCAGAGGAAACACACTGTTCTTTGTTTTTGCTGTGCTTAAGTGTCTTGATACATGAGTATTTTCCTTCAAAAGCAACTTTCGATAATAGATTTCTAAGTAGGCAAAAATGAAAGCAAAATGAGCGCTCCACAAAACCGCAGCTTTTTCACAAGAAATGAATTTTGAGAATTATCATCGTCTTGTATTTCTACCCTGGCATTTGTCCTAAAGCTCTCTCACTAATGATTTGGGAAAAAAATTGCAAAAAGAAAGTGATCAGATCTATCAGTTGTGCTCACCACTAAAGCTATTGTCACCCCCCTCCCAGTGTTAAAGTCAGATTACAATTTAGCTAACATTTCTCCTTTCAGAATAAGCAAAATAGATGCCAACTTTCCTTTCCCAGTTTTAAATGGTTCGATGACTACCAGGGAACGAACACGCTTGTGGACATGGGCAACTTTCTCACCACCCAGGACGACTCCGGCTCTGTGCGACTAGAGGGCAATAAGCCATCATCCACTCCGAAATGGGTAGGAAAGCTGGCAACATAAGCACAAGGAGTGCTCCGGTAGCATTTCCTGCCATTAAAACACATCGAACTTGACTCCTTTTGTCCCTGGATTTCTTACCCTTCGCTATTTCAATTACTTAATGTGCCTTCCTTACCCAGCTCCCTCACATCCTCTTCTAACCTGTTTTAAACCCTCAGCCCTTACAAAGCCCGCATTTACATACACACAAGGTCCGGGGGTGCTGGGTCAGGCAGGGTGTGCTCCGCCTCGGCGTAAGCCTAGCTTACTCTTTGAGTTATCTATATAAAGATATTACAACTATTTTAAATCAGTACTTTTAAACTGCTTGATTTGGAAGTTCTACCACCCTTACAGAAATCATATTGCTTCCATATGCAGGTATCATTGTGAAACTTTTTCTTACTTAATTCATAACTATTTTCATATTTTACCAAAGGAACAGTGACATTTTGCAGGGACCTACTCACTGAAATTCTGAGCAAAAGCATACTCTAAGAAATAAGGAAAAAATATATGCGGGCAGGAAGAAGTTGATATAAATGACAATTTAAAGGTTTTAAATTCCCAATTCTCAGTATCATTTTATGCAGTAATTTGGCATGACCTGGGCTCCTCCTGACCGTTTATCACCTCTAGAGGCCGCTGCATCAGCACCCAGCTATGAGGTTAGATCCCAGACTCCCTGTATCCTAGGAGGAGTCGGGTTGACTCATTTCAGGTAAAGAGCAGAGGGTTTCAAGCCATGCATCCAAGGATACACCCCAAGGTCTACCTTAAAATCATTTCTTTAAGGAGTAGCTAAACATTCTAGACTTCATTTTCTTCCTCTGTAATATATAAATTAAATTATTAAAAGTTTTTAAAAATTAGGTGTCATTTAAATGCACTATGCCAAAATGGCCCAAGGATGTTTCCAGAGAAAGATCACTGACCTCAAATGCTGGTGACTGAGCTGTAGTGACTCTGATGTAGTACCTGAGAACCAGACGAAAAGTCTAACTTAAATTAATTTTAAATAAAACAAATGTGTAGCCCAAGATAATGGTGGTAATATAAAGAAAAAATATTACAAAGAATTTCTTATAAGGAATTTCAATAGAACTTGAGTTCTGGACAAGAAAAAGAGGGAGAGGTACTTCATATCAAATGTGATCCTGAGACCGGTACACAACACACGCTGACGAACTCACACAGCACCCTAATCACTTTGAAGTCAGGATTTGATAGCATAATATAAAGGAGCTGAAGGAACTCAAACAGTTAGACCTTAAATATCTAATGAGAATTGGAAAAGAGCAAAATTACAACAGAATAGCAAGCTCACAACCTCTCTTGTGATGAGTGGTAATTTAATTATCATTGGAAATCAACTGCATAAAAAATATATAATCAAGGAGGATCTGATCACATTTAATTTCCCCAGATGCATAGTTCAGCAAAGTAGAAATAGTCAGGCATTATTACGCAGTAGAAATTACACCTGCCCTGATTTTCAGGAGAGGATTACTTTCTTTCTAGAGTTATTTTCTCCTTGTTTAATCTTTAAAATGGGTCCATTTTTAAAGCAATAAAGATACATAGAGAAAAACCTGTGTGTTACACACAGTGGTGAGTCATAGCATTCTTTTTTTTTTTTTTTTTTTTT
>NW_004955441.1:18668055-18753099 GCF_000276665.1 Chinchilla lanigera
TTTTTTTTGGTTTTTCTCCGGTACCGGGAACCGAACTCACGACCTTGCGCTTGCCAGGCAGGCGCTTTTGCCGCTGAGCTAAATCCCCAGCCCCGAGTCATAGCATTCTGGCTCTTTTATTCCCTCCTTATGAGCAAGCTGCTCTCCAGAGTGAGGGAAGATACACAGACAGGCTCACCGCTGACCTCAAGAGCGGCGCAGCCTCTTTCTTCACCTATAAAGTGAGGAAATTGGGGGAAACAGTCTGTGAGTCTATTCCAGTTCTGTCCTTGCTTTGTATTTCTTATAAGATGTTCAGCCAGGTGCAGTCACAAAAGAAGACAGAGGAGAAGTTCAGGAAAACAAAATTTATTATCTTCACTGGCGCTGGAGACAAAGGACGCAGTCTGCCGGCAGGGCTGCCTAGGAAAGCAGTAGCATCACAGGTGGAATAACACCGTAGTCTCTGGGGGGTTTAAGCTGGAGTCTTAACTGTGGACTCACGGGAAAGGTGAGGACTGCGGGGTGAACAGCTGGCCCTTGGATCACTTGAACTATTTCGGCAGCCTCTAAACTACGAAGACTCTTCCTAGTCCCAGGTGACTGGCACGGGATAATTAAGGGAGAGGATACTACCTCCTTTTGTGGGTGGGGGTCAGGGCCAGATGAAGAGGTGCAGCCTGACTTGTTAGTTTACACGTGGAAGTGTCAGGTGGGGTGTTGTCAGCCGTGCCTGGCAGCTTCTCCTTAGCCAGAAAATTTTCTCAAGATCTCCAAAAATCTTAATATACAGAATGGATGGACACACGTTTATCACGCAAAATATAATTTACTCATTTCAGCAGTTAAACCAAATAATTAACCTGGTATTCCATAGGGAACCCCTCACATGTATCTGAGACATCCATGGAGAAACTCAGGATTTGCTGGTTCTGGTAGGATTTGTGGCAAATCTGGCCTTCTTATCTAATTTCTTTTGGAAGTGGGTGGAGGCAGTGATATTGGGAGCAATAATCATGACAGTCTTTCCCTCTGATCTTCCAGGAACACGTAGTAAATATTAACTCATGAAAAAGAAAAGATTGGATACTAATTTAGCACACACAACCTAATTGCTCTACTGCACCGGCTTTGCATGGGCCTTTCCAAGGTGTTTAATTCTAATGTGAACAATCCGTTTAGGAGTTTAAGGATGCTAGCCATTCTCCTGACATTATGGAAGCAAGTTTGTGTAAAGTATGCTACAGAGAATATTTGGATAATCATTTGTTGCAGACACTGAAATGAGTAAATCATGTTTTTGAGAAAGAAATCATGAAAAATATAACTCACATGATATTACAGGCTAGTTGTTAACTCCATTGAACTCATACATACATGAAATGAAACGTGCGTGTCTCACCATCCACGTGCTCCGCGGTTGCCCGCCCACAGGGTTACCACTTCCTCCTCTTAGAAGTCCCGCTACGGAAGTTGGGTCGTGCTTTCCGATGACCGCCTGTATTTTTCTCTGGTCCTCCCTGATCCTCCCTGAAAACCGTGCTCGCTCGCACTTCCCTCTCTTCAGCCTGCAGGCGAACACAGGACGTAGTGTCGTCCAGTGGGATCACCCGCCCGTTTCAGTTCTCTCCAGCCACTGTGGACAGCACGTGAACTTTGCAGACATAGGGACGCAAGAAAACTCACTGAGGAGGTTGTTGCTCTATTATAGCCTGAATGACAAAATAGCATGGCTGGCCAAAGTTCAGATTGTCTCAGTCAGAAAAATGTAGCTAGGCAACAGCTTCAAAGTTTCTTTGTGCTCCGGGTAGACTAGCTTCCTAAGCTCTAGAATTTTCAGCGTATGTCTGGACATTGGGAAACCTTTGGGGGTACTCAAAAAGATGGTAGGGGTCTCAGAAGATTCTGAACCTCTTACACGAATGTTTCGCAGAGATGCACAGACTAGTTTCACATACTGAAAGACACCCGAAGGCCCAAGGTTGCTCCATAAAATCCCTAGGAATGGCAGGGTCCTTGGCAACTCACTCAGGTCCCTTTCTGTCTCTCTCTCAGATAGAGGCTTTCTTTCCCTCGATAAATAAATTCTGCTCTTAACCTCCGTTGTTCCTAAAATTCATTCTTCAGTTTTAGAGTACACAAATTCATTCTGGGTGTCTTTCAGGTTGGGAGTTTCTTTCCCCTGTATCATCATGGGGAGAATCAAAGTTGTCTATATTTCAGAAAGTCCTCTATTTACCAGTGTTCTCTGCCATCCCAAGATGCCTAGTAGACGCCTTCAGCTTAAACATCACTGCCATAATTCCTTGAACAGAGCTTACCAGGCCTTCTTCTCACCTGGCAGCTCACTTACAAAGCAGCAGAACAAGTACTGCTGCTGCTGGGGCTCCTTGTCACATTCCTTGAGCACCTGCCTCGGTCCCTGCTGCTCTCATCACAGAGCAGAGTGGAGCCCAGAGCCACGTGGGCTGGGAGATGCCGATGGAGCCCCCAGGTGCTGCTCTGTCTGGTCAGGGAGCACGCCAGCACTTCACCTCCCACCCACGGGCTCTAGGCTTGAAGCTGCTTGCATTTGCAGGCAGTTGTTGGGCAGCAAAGTTTCCTTTGAACTCATTAAAATTGCAAACAAAAATGAACTTTTATGTTTTGCGTCGTATTCAAGACTTACTGGAGACAGAATTAAGAAAATAAAAGTCAAACCATTCTACAGCTGTCTAAATGTTCCCTGCTCCATTCCTCCTGAGTTAGCACTAATATCTTTACCATGCATGAGAATCGTGAGCTTCCTCTTTACTACTAATGAGCAAATCAGAACGTCTCTTTGCAGTTCAGAGTTGGTTTTCCTGTTGTCTGCTGCCGTATTCTTGACTGACACTGATGCACTGCAGAGAAAAGTTACTAAGGCCCTGTTTCAGGCACCTACGTAGCCTCAGAATGTGAACTGAATATTGAATCAAGAGGAACCTCTACAAAAGGAGGTAATAAAAACACAATTTGGTATTGTTTCACTTATGATCAGGCAAGGCAATAGGACTCTTGTATTACATTTTTCCAAATCCTATGCTAACTATTCCAAGTGTGTGTGCATTTTCACTGCAAGATTGTTTTTGCGTTCTCTTTTGAAATGAAAGTTCCCTGCAAGGGGTAGAGGAGATGAAGGCGTGCATTTACCCAAAGGGGGAAGCTTTAACCACAGCGGTGCTACTATCATCAGAATGTAAACTGTGAACTCCAAGGACCAGGGGCACAGTTCTAACTTCTGAGGTTCAGAGTAAAGAAACAGGCCTATTCATTTCCCATGGTTTACAGATAATATAATGGTAAATGCGGAATAGCCTGTGATAACACCAAACCAAGAGAGATGGTAAAGCTGTGAACTGAAAACAAAGATACTGTTGTGATTTTCAATACAAAATTTTTGTGTTCTGAAGGTGAGGAAATGGTTCAGTACTACTCTCATCAATCAATTTCTCCTTTCTTCCAAAATCACTAGGTATATTTAAAAGCATTTTCTTGGTGCTGTTTCCCCTCTCAATTCTTCATTTTTCCTTAGGCAATAGAAATATTTCTTAATAAATGTGCTTAGAAATTATTTTTACTGTATATGGAGGAACAGCCTAGATTAGGTATACAGCACATGTCAAGTGTTCGCTGGTGTCCCAAGATCTTTACATGCATTTAATTTATGGAACCCTACTAAGTAGAGGTAATTGTCACCCCTTCTTATGAATTAGAAAACTGAAGCCTAGATCAGTTAAATTAATCTCTCACACAGCTGGAAAATAAAGAATCTCATAATTCGATCCGTATAGTCTAGTGTCAGACACTGTGCTTCAACTAGGGTAGGTATGTATAATTTATCATCCAAACTGAAATCGTTTTGACAGTTTAAGAGGGCCTAATTCATAATTATATTGGTAATAACTAAAAATTGAAATGATTCCAGGCAAACCGGGACTATGGCCATCTCATTTTTTATCTTCATTCAAACTGTGCTTCCCCAAGTTTATTGACATAAGCATTGTGTTGGCAGGTAGAACATATATGCAGAGTAATTATATCTCTCTATTTCATACATGCATTTTATCATTCATGAAAAAAATATATAAATAATCAGTAAACACGTTCATGAGTAATGAACCCATTACTCAGCTTCTACTACAATGCAGAATATGAAACATGCAGTGTTCCAGCTTAGCTACATATATTCCAGTGTCTGCTAACTTATTTGTCAGAAAAAAGCAGTGACATCCACTTACACAGAAGACACTCAGTGTCATAGAAATGAAGTCCAACTTTGTAAACCTTGTGACGTGGCTCCCCAAGGCAAAATGAATGAAATAATGTGGCTCTGTTACACTTCTGCCTTGACCGCTTGCTTCCAGAATTCAGACTAGGTTAGATGATATGTAAGGTGACATCATAGTACTTTTCCGATGAAAATATATGCAAAACTTATCTCTAACTCATTGAAGAGAGCTACATGCTAAGAGACTGATAGAGTTGTTCCTGAGGACAATGATTTCACTGAGAAAATCTCATAGTGAATAAACTTAAGCTGATGCCTGCAGAATTCAAGTACTCAGATCAGAGTCAGAGTATTTCTCACACATGGGGAATTTTCTTTAAAGGAAACATGTGAAGCTGCCATAAGTCAAATGCAGGATCATTATGTGTGCAAGTTAGCGTGTATAACAGATGCATTTCAGAGCTCTGAGCTTTAAATAAGCTAATTGCAAGAAATGGACACACAAAGGGAATTGAAGGCTGCTCAGGATGTAGGTTTTGCATTAATTCGCAGGAGTACCCTTGTGAAATATCCAGTCAGACTTTGCTTTGGGTTAAGATGTCGAGATCTACTGCATGTGATCCACTGTATGTCCTGGTTGAACTACGATAGTCATGTCCTTACCTTTCTGCTCAGTGGGGTCTGGAAGGAGAACTGTACTCTTTGCTTAAGCACTTGAGTGACTGGTTAACCTTGAGACCTGTGCAAGCAGGAAGTTAAAGCTAAGGCAGAGTAAAAATGTGCTTGCTAAAGGCATGCCCCAACCACCAGCAGTCATTGCTCCTGTATGGATCTATCCCCTGCTTCCTTTACACTTTTCTTTCTTATTATTTTTAAAAGAGAAAAAAAATCCAATGATACAGAATTACTAAACAATATAATAAGAAAATAACAATAGTTATTATAGTGCATATTGTTATCTTCAAAGTAGTTGCTCAGACTATAAGATATAGGCATGAAAAACTGATCAAACAGTATAAGCCCAAACCATTCCTTTCAGTGAACTAAATAAAATAGTAATTTAATTATATTAGCTATCTTGAGTATATAGATATATATTAAATATAAATGTATATGTGTACATATACATTTCTTCCCTTCCTTCTTTGCTCCTTTTCCCCATTCCAGTGGTTCTTTCCTTTTGAGAAGTTTCTCTCCCTTTTACAATATCCATTGTACATTTTGGATCTTGTTTACTCTTTCAATTTCTTATGCCAGAGACACAATACGATGTTTACATGTGAGTCTGATTTTTTTCACTTATGAGTATTGCTGCTTAGTTTCATCCATTTATGTATAAAAGCCTCGAGTTTATCCTTCTTTATAACTGAGAAGGACTCCATTGTACTACTTTTCTGTCCATTCCTCAGTTGATGAGCATTTGTTTTGTTTCCAAGATTTAGCTATTACAAATTGTGCTGCTATAAACATGGGTGCACATATATTGCTGTGGTATGATATTTTTAATTCTTCTGGGGAAGCATCCAGAAGGGGAGTAGCTGGGTTGAATGGGAGCTCTATTCCTTGGTTTCTGAGGAAACTTCACACTGATTCCCACAGTGGTTGCACCAGTCTACACAGCCACCAACAGTGGAGAAGGGTTCCTTTTCCCCACAGCCCCTCCAGCATTTGTCGTTGGTTGATTTCTTGATAGCCATTCTCTCTGGGGTGAGATGGAATCTCAGTATTGTTTTAATTTGCATTTCTCAAATGACCAATAAGGTTGAATATTTTTATATATTTATTTGCAATTTTTATTTATTCACCTGAGAAGTGTGTATTCATCCAGATGCCCATTTTTGGATTGGGTCTTTGAATTTGCGGGGGGCCCGATCTTTTTCAGTCATCTATATGTTCTAAACAGAAGTCCTTCAACTGGTGGAAACTTTGCTAAAAGTTTTTCCCAACCTGTGGGTTTTCTTTTCACTCTGTCGTGATTTCTTTCGATGTGCAAAAACTTTTCAGTAAGATGCAATCCCAGTTGTTGATCCTTTGAACTATTGCAGTTTGGTTTTTGTTCATAAATTCTCTGCCTGTCCATATGTCTCAAGATTTCTACCCAATTTCTCTTCCAGTGGATTTAATGTTTCATCTTTGGTCCATTTTGACTTCAGCTTAGTCCATGGTGATAGACATGGGTCTAGTTTTAGTCTTAGGCATGTGGAAAGACAGTCTTACCTGCACAATTTATTAAAGAAGATCTCTTTATTCCAGTGAACATATTTGGCCCTTTTTGTCAAATATAATGTGGGTGAGTGTGTTTTAGTTGTGTATACATCTTCCAATCCTTTCCACTGATACTCGTGTTGGTTTTTGTGCTCATACTTTGCTGATTTTATCACAGTGGCTTTGTAGTATAATTTCAACTCAGGGATTGTGGTGCCTCCTGCCTTAACTTTTTTGTCCAGGATTGCCTTTGCTATTCTGGGTCTCTTCTGGTTCCAAATGAATTTTAGGAATGTTTTCTCTAACTCTGTAAGGTATGCTAATGGTATTTTAATTGGGATTCCATTAAATCTGTATGATAGTTTTGGGAATACAGCTGTTTTCATAATGTTGGTTCTGCCTATCCATGAGCAAGAGATGTCTTTCCAATTTCTGATATCCTCTTGATATCAGTTTTCAGAGTACTATAATGTTCAATGTATAGATCTTTTACTTCCTTTGTTAGATTGATTCCTAAGTATTTCATTTTTTTGGATGCTATTGTGAAGGATGTTTTCCCCCTAGTTTCCCTCTCAGTGACTTTACAGTTTGTATGCAAGAATGCTGTTGATTTTTGAGTGTTGACTTTGTATCCAGCTATGCTACTGAATTTACTTATTAATTATAGATTCTTTCAGTGGAGATTTGGGGTCTTCAGTGTAGAGTATCATGTCATTTGCAAATAATGATAATTTAACTTCTTCCTTTCTTATCCTTATTCCTTTTATTTCTCTCTCTTTTCTAATTGCTCTGGCTAATGTTTCCAGAACTATATTGAGTAGGAGTGATGATAAAGGACATCCTTACCTTGTTGCTGATTTTGAGTGAAAGCTTTCAGATTTTGTCCATTTAGTATGATGTTAGCTATTGGTTTGTCATAGATGGCTTTTATCAGATTGAGGTAAAGACCATTTATTCTTATTTTCTGTAGGGTTTTTATCATGAATGAGTGTTTGACTTTATCAAAACCTTTTTCTGCATCTATTGAGATTATCATGTGATTTTTGTCTTTGGCTCTGTTGACATGGTGTATTACATTGATTGATTTGTATATATGGAAACATCCCTGCACTCTTGGGATGAATATCACTTGGTCATGATGTATAATATTCTTGATGATTTGCTGCATTCTGTTTGCTAGTACTTTATTGAGGATTTTTGCATCTATGTTTATTAGGGAGACTTGCCTGTAGTTCTCTTTTTTGGTTGGTTTTCTGGTTTTGGTTATCAATGCAATACTTGCTTCCAGGAATGAGTTAAAGAGAATTGCTTCCCTTTCAATTTCATTAAAGAGTTTCTGGAGTATTGTCATTAAGCCTTCTGTAAAATTCATATGTGAATCCATGAGGACCTGGGTTTTCTTGTTAATGTTTTTAATTATATTTTAAATTTCATTAACTGATATTGGGTTATTCAGAATTTTTATATCTTCTTGATTTAGCTTTGGTAATTCATACATTTCTATTAATCTATTTCTTCTGTGTTTTCCATCCTATGAGAGTAAAGGCTTTTCAAGTACGTATTGATGATCTGAATTTCTAAAAGATCTGCAGTGATTTCCCCATTTTCACTCTTCATTTCATGAATTTGAGTTTTTCTTTCCTTTTATAAGGTTGGCCAGGGATTTATCAATTTTAGTTATTTTTTCAGAGAACCACTTCTTTGATTCATAAATTCTTTGTATTTGTTTAACCTCAATTAAGTGAATTTCTGCCCTGATCTTTACAATTTCCTCCCTTTTACGTCTTGACTTGCTCTTCTTTTTCTAGAAGTTTGAGATATAGCACTAGGTTCATTTATTCTATTTTTGCTTATTCTATTTTTCTGATGTGACAATTTACCACAATAAATTTACATCTTAGAACTGCTTTCATTGTGTCCCACAGGCTCCAATAAGTGGTATTTGCATTTTCATTTTATTGTAAATATTGTGTAATTTTTTCTTTAATTTCATCTGTGATCCATTGGTTGTTCAGGAGGATGTTATTTAATTTCCACGTGTTTGTGAAATATCTTCAGTTTTTTTGTTATTAATTTCAATTTCATTGCACTGTTGTCAGATCATAAGCATGAGATACTTTCTATTGCCTTACATTTAGTTAAGCACGCTCTATGGGCTAGTATATGGTTTATTTCCAGAACATCCTGTGCTAGCTGAAAAGAATTCATTCTGTTGTTGTTGGATGAAACACTCTGTAAATGTCTACTGACTCCATTTGTTCACTCATTTAGTTCAGTTCTGTTATTACTTTGCTGATATTTTTGTCTAATTGATCTGTCTCTTTGTGACATTGTGATTTTAAGGTCTCCTGTTACAATTGTGTTCTTGTCTATTTGATTTTTCATGTCATTAATATTTGTCTCATATAGTTGGCTGCTCCCATATTTGGTGCATATATATTTATGATTGTTATCTCTTCCTGTAGAAGTTTTCCCCTAACAAGTATGTAGTGACCTTCTTTATCTTTTTTGATCATTCTTGGTTCGAAGTTCACATTGCCTGCAAAGAGTATAACTACCCTGCTTTTTTCTGGTTTCTTCTTGCATGGAGTATTGTTTTCCATCCTTTGATTTTCAGTCTATGACTTTCTTTTTGTGTTAAATGTGTTTCTTGTACGCAGCATATTGTTGGATCTTGTTTCTTGATCCATTCTCCCAATCTGTTTGTTTTAGATTGGTGAATTGGGGCCATTTACATTGATGGTTATAATTGATATGTATTGGCTTTTGTTATCATATTATTTTCCTGTTGTTGGTTCCCTGCTTTCCCCCATGTTTAAATGCTTGTTCTGCTTGGTGATTTCTTTCTGATGATGTCCTTGGAATTGTGGTCATTTTTATCTCTATCTAGAATATCTTTCAGTATTCTTTATAGGATTGGTTTGGGGGTCATGAATTACTTAAGTTGTTCTTCATCATGGAAGCATTTTATTTCTCCATTTATTTCTCATTTAATTTTGAAAGGTAGTCTTTCAGGGTACATCAGTCTGGGTTGGAAGTTGTTTTCTTTCAGGACTTGAAATACTTTAGTCCAAGATCTTCCTGACTTAAGAGTTTGTGTGGTGAAGTCTGCTATGGTTCTAATGCACTTTCTTTTGTAGGTGGCTTATTTTTCTTTTCTCTAACAGCTTTTATTATTCTGAATTTCTGTGATCTTGTGTGTGTGTGTGTGTGTGTGTGTGTGTGTGTAGATTTATTTTTGTTATAGCTGTTTGGAATATTATAGCTCACTTAACCATATGTCCAATTTTGTTCTCATGCTTGGGAAATTTTCTGCTACTACTTCCAAAAATAGTCTTTTTATATCATTGTGTTGACTCCTGCTTTTTTCATTGACACTTATCAATCTTATATTATTGTTCTCTGCATCATCTTGCATCGATTGAATTTTTATTTCCAGATTCCTTGTTACTTTTAAGAGAGTTTTCCTTTTATGATCGTTAGCTACAATCCTGTCTTCAAAGTCTGAATGTCTATCTTCAGTTTCATTCAAGTAGTTTGGAAGCTTTCAACAGAATTTTGATTTCCTGAGTATCTCTTTGAATCTATTTCAAGCATTCTAATTGTTTCCTATAGTGTTCATTCAAGATTTCCATCATTTTCCTTTTCTATTTTTTAATTTATGTTTCTTTAGATAGGTTGAACAATTCTTTCATTGTAGTTGTCATTTCTTTTTTCTACATGAAAGATTACTTCTGATCTTATTTCCTCTAGATCTTCATGGAGTTGTTCCTTTACCTCAGTTGCTATCATTTCAGAAATTTAAGATGTGTGTCTTTCACTGTCTTCTATGTTGATGTCTCCTGGAATTTTTCCAGGTAGGCTGGAGATCTGCAATTGCATTTTGTTTCTTCATGTTGTCATTTTCTATTTCAAAAAAATTATTTTGTTTTCTGTGATGATCTTTGTGAGATTTTGAAGTAGGCAGGCATATCATTAGTATCCAGGCTTCTCTAGGAAAAGTCTGCACTTCAGGAATATCTTTTGTGTGTAAGAGATTCTTGGTTTGTGTCTGTCCCAAGATCCTACCTTCCCAATTAACTGAGAGTGGGGCATTCTTATCTGTTTGGCTTAGTCCCCAGTCTTTTGGTGTAGATCTGTGGTGATGTTCTTACCCCAAATCTTCCCAGTATTGTTACAGAAGGGAGGACAACTGATTACAACAGCTATGACATCCTAGGTAAAGCAGTACAATCAGCAATACTGATAGCATCAAGCACAATTTAGAAACCAGCAAACTGTGGTAACTATTGATTTTGTATTTTAAAATATAGGAGCAAAGTCTGTAGTTATATAACAGAACTGATTGTAAATTAGGAGTCTGTAAAGTGACTGTAAAGTGTTTTCCCTTGGAGACTGGATTTACCCTGTGGTGGGGAAATTTAAGGAAGATGATGTACAAGATAAAGATAACTGGAAAGGAAGTAGAAGCAAGGCTGGGCCACAAAGGATGGTCACATACCGTTTGGGAAACTAGAGAAGAGGGTAGAGCAGAAAGGAGGAAGGGATACCGCAGAGATGATCTGAGCTTGGTCTCTGAATTTGGGGGATGCAATTAGAGTAAGAAAACAGAAAAAAAAAAAACTGAGGAAAAAGAAAAGAAGAAAAGGAAAAGGGAAAGAAAGTAAGACAGAAACAAAGATAAAATGGGATAAAATAAAATGAAATTATATATGCATAAGAAAAGAGGCCATCCCATGTACCTGTTTCTACTCTGTGTGTCTTTGTCCCAAGCACAGCATGGGTTCACCTAACTTGCCAGCTCTTGGCTCATATTTTGGACTTTTCCACTTGCTAGTCTCACCTGTCTTTCGTGTGACTCCTAGTCCAAACTAGGACCCAGGTCTTTTGTGAGGCCTGGTTTCGCAGTACAGGGGGAGGGGCCAGGCACTTGAGTTCCTGTGGTGCAGCCGGTTGTGGAGTCCTTCCTTCATATTCCTGTTGCCACCACCACATCTGCATAGATGCTCTGACTGTCACTGCTCTGCCACAAGTCAAGCATTACTCATAATCTAATGATCAACTGCTAAGGAAATATATTTGAAATAGAGCAATAGATGCAACAAGACATTTTAAATGGTACACTAAAACTACCTATGAAACACAAAGGCAGTGGTAGAGGAAGATGGAAAATACATAAAAATAGCAAGTAGCAACTGAGGTGCAAACTATATCATGCAAATACTTCTAAACAGAAATGGATTAAAGACTTCAATCAAAAGGCAGAGATTAGAAGGATCAATCTGTATTAATCCATCAAGAAGATAACTATTGCGAACATATACAGACCTCAAAATCAACCTTCTAATATATGCACTCCTCTGACAGAATTACAAAGAGAAAAGACAATTCTGCAATAGCAGTTAGAGATGTTACTATCCCAAACTTGTAAATGTATAGAACTAGCCAGATCATAAACATAATGAACCATACAAACCAACTAGGCATAACAGAAATCATTAAAACAGTCCATATGAAAAAATACTTCCATGCAGTTAAGAATCCACGGTCTATGTAAAACACTATTTAAAATACATATTATTCCATGAACTAAATCTGTGTACATTTAAATTTTGAAATCATATAAAATATTTTTCTGACCAAAATTAAAACAAACTAGAAATTAATACCTGAGGAAAATTTGGACAAGTAAAATATGTGGAAATAAATAATATACTCAAATAACTAATGGATCACAGAGAAAAAGCACTAGTAAAATTAAAAATTTTGTTTGATATGAATGAAAATACAAAAGACAATGTATCACAGTTGCACAATACAGCTAAAAAAATCCCCACTCACATGGAGCTATGATTGTAGTAGATAAACAACAAACGTAATAAATTCGTTCATGTCAAGTAGCTCCCTTAGAAGCTACTAATAGTAGTAATCCATTGTACAAAGTGGAAGAATCTTGAGAAGCTAAAGGTGAATGAAGGAAACCAGACACAGGAGGCCTCAGACTACAGGATCCCGCCTACTTGAAATGTGTGGAATCTGTAAACCCGTAGACAGAGGGGAGACTGGTGGTTGTCAAGGGCCAGAGAAAGAGGAAACGGACAGTTGCTGCTTAAGAGGTACGGAGGCTCCTTTGGGGGTGATGCAAGTATTTTGGAACTAGGTTGAGAGGGTGTCCTGCATGCCACTGAACTGTTCACATAAAAAGTGTTTGCTTTGCTTTCCTGTTGAATGAATTTTACCCAACTTAAAAACAAAATTGAATGAAGGTTTTGTTTTTGTTTTTGTTTTTTGTACCAGGAATCCAACTCAGGACCTTGTGTTTGCCAGGCAGGTGCTTGTGCCACTGAGGTACATCCCTGGCCAAAGCATTTTAAAAATGGGAAATCACCACCCACTCTATTTGCTATTGATTTGGACACATTTGATCGGACAAAGCACTCAGGCATTTGTTACCTTGGATTAGAGCGAGCTGACAAGATTGAGAGCTGTACACGTAAAAATGTGCTACAGGGCCTGGGGATGTAGCTGAGTGGCAGTGTACTTGCTTTGGATATAGCATTCCAGCCTTAATACAGGTATATAACAAAAATCGTGGTGCACAAGATATGGTTTTGGCTTTGGGATCCAGCTAACCCGGAGCTGGGTTCCATTTCCACCACCCTGTTGCTAATTCTCCAAACTTATTCTTTGTTCTAGAAAGAACAGTTATTCTATTTGCCACATCAGGACCGTTAATATAATGTTAGATGACGTTACTAACGTATGTGGGTTCAGCATCGACTGGATGCCAAGGAAATCACTAGTATTATTGTTATGTTTATAAAAGGAAAAATACTACTAAAGATGCACCTTTCCTTTTCCACAATCTGCCTTTCATCATATTTCAGGACACTTTCTTCGTCATCACTTTTTCATGACAAAAAATACGAGACTTTTCAGTCAACAAGAGAAGCACTGATTCTGCAGCTTCCTACAGACAGGCAGACTGGAATAGATTGTTCTGCTAGACAGGCAAGATGCACCGCATCCCAGAGGCAGAATCTCCTCCTCGCATTTCTTTTCATAGGCAAGTGTGAAGAAAGCATTGTTGTTGGAGGAAGCATTCAGAACACTGCGGTCCAAGATGCTTTGGCTTTATGCTGCCTCTTTAGAGTTATGCTCTAGGAGCCTGGAGCCCTTCCCTAATGCTGTAGAGCTGGCCAGGCGTTCTGCAACCATGGGAACTTGCTGTCTCCTTCTCCCCATGTTTTCATCTTCTACTGGCGGGAAGGAGCTCTGGACTCACGGGAAGCTGACTGGAGTCCAGGCCCAGGACAGGACGCTGCCAGCTCACTGCTCAGATGAGTCCTTGGGCATCTCCTTCCCAGTTTTGGCTCAAAGAATTTTGGTTATTAAGCAAATTTATATCTCCAACTTCATTTTTATTTCTATGGATACATTGCTATTTTAGCTTGCAACAAAGATCCTGAATATCACACTGTGAAATAAGGGATATTTAGTAAGTGAGTGGACGAATGGATCACGGGGCTGAGGACCCCTCCCACCCTGAAGGGAAGGGATTGCCTGTGATGAAGACCACATACTGACAGGCTGAATCAATTCCAGCCTCGACTCTTACTCTCTCTGGAAACACTATTTTCATGGTACATTTAGCAAATGCTTTATTATAATTGAACTTCTATGAAACTACATATTATGCAAATAAATTAATTATCATTTGTAGCATTATAATGGCTAGTAAATCAATTCATAATTATATGACACTTAAAATAAATAGAATAACACTCCTTAAATTTCTCTGCTGAAGTGCTAATGCATAATATGCTAACAGCATAGCAGTAAAACAGTAAAAGGCGAGGCAGTACTATACACTGAATTTCCAGTGCTGGGAATAAAGGGAAGCCACTGTGATTGCAGGCTTTGCCTCGTGTCCCTTTACACAAAAACCTTGAGAACACTTCACTTTCCCTGAGGAACTACCCATAAATATATCCAACAGGCTTTCATTTCCATAACCAATAGCTGACATATGAGGCCAAAAGACAGTATTTGTAGGAAAAACCTTCCTGATATTCATGTTGCTCTAATAGGGAATGTTATTTCCAAGAGATATCCTTCATCAAGGTCATTATTTTACCAAGCAAAAATAATTGATGAGGTAAAATTTAAAATAATGGAAAAAATCCCTGCACTAGCGCAGAACTTGCCAAACAACCTAGTGATACAAAATTCTGCTAGTGCTATTCTCCTAGGCACTTCAAAGGAGGAAGCCTCTGCAGAAATCACGATGAAGATAGACATCCAATGCATCTGGAGCCCTGGAGAGACAGTGAGCGTGAAGCATCGGGAAGGAACCATTACCTACTTTTTGTTTATTTCTCCATACATATCTGAAGATCTCCTAATCCAAAGAATGCTTGCAAACCAAAACCCAGGGAAGCATTTCACTTATCAGAGAGAATCACATATTTAACAGTCTGCAATACAAAAAGAACCAAGTTGGCTTATGTTATTTTATTGCTGCAATAGCAATTGCACATGTATATATACACTAAGAGCAATGCTCCAAAAAGCGAAAGGAATGCATAATGAGATGGGGCTCTGACACGCCTGGCTGGCAATGTTTCCTCCGTTCCGTAGTAAATCATAAGAATGGCAGCGACACGCTGTCAGAATATGAGATAAATAATAATTTTCCCAAGTCCCAGGCACTCTAAACCTCTGGATGGGAAGAAAACCAATTTGCAAGTGGTTTTACTTGGTGGGCTATGGCCACAAGAGCACAGTGCTAACGTCAGGGAGCCTAGTTCTGCAAAATTCATTTCTGTAACCTCGGAAAATTCATTTAAATCTTCCACTTCTCGAATGTGTCAAATGTGGAGATTTGAATGCTTGCTGATTCATCTCTGATAAAATGACGTAAGCTTAAGACTAAAGTGTTAAAATAATAGTGATTACCAATGTTAAATGTAATGAAATTACAAGTAGGGATTTTGCTCATTATGACCCATGTCGGATTGATTTGTTTCTAACTTTAGAACTACCCAATTACTATGTTTCTAACACTCCCAATGTTTGTCAAATACTTATCTATAAAACTAACCCAAATATCCACTGAACTATACTAGAAAAAAAAGTTCTGTCATTCAATCATTGTTTCAATCAACATGCATGTATTTGCATTCAATTTCTGGGGTAAGTGCAAAGAAAAATAAGATATGAAGTTGTGTATATTGCTTTCTAACACCATAGCATTCAATAAATCATTATAAAATAAAATACTAACTTCACTATTCTGCAATGTGTCTCTATTTGAAGATCAGGATCAACTTTAAAATGGACTCATCTTACCAGAAATGACCATACTGTTTTAAATATTGGTTGCATCAGCTAGTCTATCCAAGTCTATCAAACTGTCTACCAGGGCTTTCCTCGAACTAAGTGTAGGAATCATTTCTTCCATGTGATTTTGTAACTTACCATTTCTTTCACACAAGTTCTTTTCTCCAAGACCTTCTGCTACTGTGGCTAAAAAAAAAAAAACAATTGCAAAAGATTTGTCCAGATTTTGACCAAGAAAATACGAATTACAGCAAGATTATGAGAAATTGGCCCATGCCAAGGTTTTCAAGAAACACTCGCTGGTGTTGCCTGCTGAGCTCCCCCTCAGTGGCCCGAGAGACCCTTTCTAGTGGTGTACCCACTCTCACACAGGACCTATCAGTGCACCACTTTTGAAAATTCTGGGTCAAGTTCTCTTCCGGTAACTTTTTAAAATCTTTGAACAGGGTACTGAATAACTAATTATTTTGTAACACAATGGTTTCCAGGACTTTTATATGAATTTTAAAAATGTTGCAGTGCATGATGCTACAACTCCCTAATCCCAGGACTCCAGAGGCTGAGGCAGGAGGATCACTAAGAGTTTGAGGCCAGCCTGGATTAAACAGTGAGTTCAAGGCCAGCCTGAACCGCATAGTGAAATCTTGTCTCAAAGAAACATTGAAAAGAATTATTTGCATATAACTCTTTCTCTCCCTATAACGGAGACATTCTTAAGAACAGAAATGCTCAGAGTTTCAGAATCTCAGAAATACAGGAGTGTAAATATTTCATTATTCTGTACTTCTAAGTGTCAGGAGAGTTAAACTATTTAGTGAGGGAACACTGCGAGTACAAAGGCATAGATATTTTCTCTGTCTCTAAAATAGAGCCAAATCATCTCTGATTCCCAGTGAACGTTTGTCTGCCCTAAAAATTACCTCTGCATTTACCAATGGTTGTTCCATTTGGAGCTTGCCAGGGGATCATTTCTAACAGCCACAGGGCAAAAGATAACAGTTTCACTGCTAAACTCCCAAGGTGTACGACTGGGGCAGTTTCAGCAAAAATCTAGGACCAGTGGGAACCAAGATTCACAGCACAGCAGCCAGGAAAGGCCCAAGAAAACGTTCAAGAATAAAATATATCAGGAATCAGAGGTGGAAAGATTCAACCTGTTTTCTTAGCCAACTTCTACTCCCTATGTTTCTACTTAGTATTCAAATTATGTTTTAACATCCAATGATGTAGATATATCCCTAAAGACATTTTGATTTGTTTTCTTTTATTTCTCTCAGAATAAAATATTCTAAAAATACCATATACCTCTGTGTACTTGGAATGTTTAATGCTGTCTTTTCTCCCCTGAAATAAGTTGTGATTAAATAAAATTTCAGTCTCAAATTAAACTGGCTTATTATATATGGGATTACATTATGGAATTAGAAAAAAATCTATTTTGTATGGCCCATTTATTCTGGATGATTCTTAAAGAGTCATGAGTTGGTGGTGATGTATATATGGTAGGAAGAAGAGATTGCTTTTTTAGCACAATAATCTCAAGATTATTTCTTCAAGAGTAGTGTAAAAGAAAAATGTGTTATACAAAAATGCGTTTCTTTTATGTGAAGCTGGATTGCTTAACCTAAATGTACAATAGCCTTTAAGATGAGGTTAGTCTGACCTTAGAAACTTAGAAGAGAATGAGTGTTTTCCTACCTAGAAAAGAAACTGAACTAGAATCAAAATGTTCACACTGATCATTTCTCAAATAATCAGAATCTACTTTTTTTCTCTTTAAAGGAAAGATCCATAATTCTTTTAATCCCACTGCAGCAGAATTAGCAAAACCAAAATTGGCTGAGAATCACTAACTGATTATTGTGTAAAAGATGTCAGAATTTCCCCTCAAAAAACTGGGGAATACTATATTTTTGTGTGGAAAGAGACATGGAACTTAGTGAACATTTTTAAAGAAAAACAGACAAAAGATGATTGAGAAGATTGACAAAGTAGCACATGTAACTGTGAGCTACAATGAATTCTTGTCAACCTCTGTGAAAATACTTGAGTAAGTCAGTTACATATGAAGCCATTGCAGGGCATATAACATGTTCTTTATTGCTTTGGGAAATTCAGTCAGGTCTTGTGCACAGCACAGGTGTGACCATTCTTAGGATGGTTACAGGGATGGGTTCTGATCTTCAGGCGGGAGCAAAGTTCCTGGGAGAATCCCGTGATGGGACATCAGGTAAAGAGGTCAAAGTATTAACAGACAATATTTAGAGCATGAGAGAAAGACGGGCTGAAAGGGCGGTTCTCCACATCCTTCCCCAGTGGGTTCTGAGGGACATCTCTTGCCTGCTTGAAGAATGGTTCCTCTTGCAGCGGGGACACTGTGGTTCCAAGGGAGGTATGAATGGACTGAAGATCTCATTCAAATTATTTTTCTAAGCATTCAATTGGAAAGAGTGCTCTGCATTTTGCAAGTTATCCTTGAAGCAGCTGTGCTCAGTTTCTAGAACTTGTTGTAGGGAACGATGCCAGGGAAAATATCACATAAAAGAGGTTAGATGGCTCATGAAAAAAAAGCTGAATCTGAGAAGTAGCCTCCAAAAACAAATCTTCAGAGAGCTGAAAACAGAATTGTAAAAGACAAGAAGACACCCATTAAATAACCTAGTCCCATCCGTCAGAAATGGCAGATGATGGCAGGGAGTTAAAAAAACTCAGTGGAAGAGATCACATGTGCGGAACAAGGCAAGAGTTTCTGCCCCGACAGGCACTGACCCCATTACCCTGATTCCTTTAGCAAACTAATTTGAGCTAGCCTTCAATATAAATCTTCACCCAAGACAATTTTATTTGTGTGACCTGTGGTTTCCCATACCTGATAATGCCTTTAAATTTAAGCTATAAAAAACACAAATTAGTATAGAACTGTGAGAGTAATCAAAAAAGAAAACTTCACGGTCTTGTTGATGACATAAAGCAACCTTGCCAATGGTAACACCCTGCTCTCCCACGGCCGCCTCCAGCCTGAGGATGTCGATACTCCTCATGTGGAAGAATTGGGGGCCTCGAACCCATCAGATGTGAATCCAAGTCCACCCCTACTGTTGTGCTTTAATTACCTAATTTCTGTAAGACTCAATATTTAACTCTGCAAAGTAGAAAAATATTTTATCTTACAGTACTATAAGCCATTTGGCAAATACTGTTTGTGTTTCATTTTGTTTTTTTTTTCTCTCTCCAATGAACATGTCTTTTCAAATAAACCTCTATTGTTTTCTTCTTCTCTTTACAGTTTCAGACAAGAGCACTGGTCTTCATTCTCAGCTTGGAAGAGAGGGCTGACGTCCGTGCTGAGACCCTGGGGAACTGGCCTCTCTGCATTCACCCATGAGGGACAGGGCAAAGTCACCAGCGTTGTATCCCAGCTGGATTCAAGAGGCCTTGAGGATGCTCCCATTGCTTGACTTTCAGGGATCTCGTTCACGCACTCCGGCTTGTGGAGCATTTCACATGTAAAAGATGTTCTTGATTTTGCATTTTCCTTTCCTCCTAAAAAGACAAATATTACTGCTAATTGTTGTGGTTGATACATTGTGTCAACCTGAGGAGTCTAGAGGCGTGGCTAAGTGACTCAGCAGTTCTACATCCTGGGGTGAGAAGGACACGCCCTTCCTGCTCTCCGATGCTGTGCCTGAGAACAACCGGTCCTCCCAGATCCCTGTCTGCACCCCTATTTGTCTCTTGCTCTTTCTTCCTGTTATGCCATGTAACACAAGGCGAGAGATTGGGGCTCACTGCAGGCATCCCTGATAACTGGGTCCCTGGAACAGGGCTCCCATAACTTGCCCCTTTTTCTTCCTCTTCCTCCTCCCCCTCTTCTTCTTCCTCCTCCTCCTCCTCCTCTTCTTCTCCCTCCTCCCCCTCTTCTTCTTCCTCCTCTCCCCTCCCGTTTCCCCTCCCTATTCCCTCACTTTTCCCCTCCTGCTCTTTCCCTCTCCCTCTCCTTCTCCTGGTTCAGGCTCCTTGTGGGAATGACGGAGCTCCTGGAAATACCACTGCTGAAGAAGGAGGAGCCTGCAGGGTGGGGGAGAGTCAGCTTGACTTTAAAATTGGAGGGATGGAAAGCAGGTGGCTGTGTGTCCGCACTGTGTGTGTGCACGCGTGTATGTGAATGCACGCGTGTGCACTCTCTGCGTGGCAGCACAGATTGCCCTGGCGGTGCTGTCACACATCAGCTGAAGCTGGGGCCTCTCACCCACTAGGGGAACTGAGGAGGAACCAGGCAAAACTGACGCTGAGGTGAGAGACACTCCCTGGTGCTCCTAAATTACAAGAAGCCAAATGCTGACCTCTTGCAGTGCAGACATCAGGCATTCATGAAATACTGTAGCTGTAAACTCAATTAAGTTAGTTTTTTATCTTGCTAAAAATATCCTTCCCCTTGCTCCCTTCTTTCAGAAAATTAAAAAAAAAAATGCTGAACAGAGAAACACCCTTAAAGCTGTATGTATAAACAGTGTCCTCAAATGGTCTGTACGCAAAGAACAGGGCTTGAAGCAATAACTATAAGAACTATTTGTTAAGACCTCTGTAAGTGATTGGGCCCAAAGTAATATGATAGAAACACTTGGGCCAAGCCTTCTCCTCAAAGAATCCGGAGGGGTTTTAAAACCATTTTCAAAAACTTAAACTGGACTATTACTCCCATGCTGAGCACGCCCTGCTGATCCCATTGCTTTCGAGCAACCTAAGTCTTGGCCGCAGCCCGGTGCCCCGCCTGGCCTGTGATGCGTCCTGGCCTTCCGGTCGCAGCCCCAGTTCAAGTCTCGGCCTCCGGACTCGCTGTCCCTTGCAGATGCTACTTCTTCCGTCGGGCAGATCTGTCGGGCTCCTGGAATTGTCAAGGATCTGCACTCGCTTCCTCTGCCGGGAATCCTCTTCCTTCAGCTCAGTCATACCCTGATCACAGGCATCGCGAGTAGCCTTCTCCTGGTCCCATCTAGCGTGATATAGCCCAGGTATTCTACTCATTGTTCCGAGTTCATGACAATTAATCAAGAATTAATTTGCATAACACCCACTTCTATGTTTGTTATTATCTTTCGTAAGAATGTTTCCTCCAACGAGGTGAGGGAAGTCTCATCCTTTTTATTTTCCACTCTATCTCAGTGCCTAATGTAAATCTTGGTCTATCATGCACACTCAGTATTGGTTGATGAGTGAAATTACCCTAAATTGCATAATATAATCAACTTAACCAGACAGCTACGCATGTTGCAGAATTTTAGAGATGGAAGATCTTTGAAAACCAACCTAATTTCAACAAGGATGAAAGTGAGACCAGTCATGTATAAGGATTTGGACTGAAACTGTGTGCAGAGCAGTTACGCACACACCTGGGCCTGCGGTCCGGCTCCAAAACTGAAGAAACAAGTGAGCATGGACTTCTTTTGAGTTAAGCAGTGTGAACAGGATAGTAAGGGATTATTATTTTTTGGTATCTTATATTATTTACTTACAAAAGTTAAGTATGTTTTAACATCTATCACCTGGATAAAAAATAAACAACTTTCTCCCCAGAAATATAAAAACTTTTTCTCAGGTGATATCAACATTTAATTAAAGGTGTTACCATTCTTTTTTTGCCTCCTCTGGAATGAGAAATTACCACTACCAGTCTCCACAATCACTATGCAATAACAGGAAGCTTAGTTCCTTTTATCAGGTATGTGATCTACAGTTTCCTATAAATTTTCTACCTTTCTTATAATGAACAAGGGAATAAGAAGGGTTTTATGTGTGCAAAGCATGTAATTCTAGGTGAAGGATAGCAAATGGAATTGTCATCACTCAAACATAGTTGTCATTATGATTGCCATAAATGGTCAATATTAAATGTATTTCCTTTCATTGGACATAAGATTGCTATTCTTAGCTGAGGTTTTTGGTTTTTTTGAAACTTTCTGGAAAAAATCTGGAATCAGAAGAATAACTGGGACCATTGTGATCTCTGTGTATTTTATTACATGTTACTTATGGGCAGACAAATAGCACACCAACTACTCTTATTCAAACCACATTGATGTTCTCAGGTCTCCAGCACATTTAGGTTAAATATGTCTGCAGTTTTCTTCAGCAGTTTCCACCCTTCCTATTGTTTCCAGAATTTAACCATCTGACTTGTCATTTCGTTTTATAATGTATTGCTCAGCCTGCAGCACTAGGAGAGATTTTGTTTATATTAACATCCAACAGGGAAAATACTATTATACAATCTAATAGTTTGTTCAAATTAAATTTAATCAGTTTCTTCATCAAAATAACTGTTTACTGCATAATGAAGTTCTAGAAATGCTACATCAACTGTATGATAAAGTAAGCACAAATCAACAGAATAACGTCAAATTTGTGCAGATTAAAATAATTACTGAGAACATTTTGAAATATTTAAAGCTATTTGAACACAATCAAATTTCTCTTAGAACTTGTTTCCATACCAACAGATGTCTGGAGGTCAACTGAGACA
Source organism: Chinchilla lanigera (assembly GCF_000276665.1). Lineage (NCBI taxonomy): Eukaryota > Metazoa > Chordata > Mammalia > Rodentia > Chinchillidae > Chinchilla > Chinchilla lanigera. Next base: position 18,690,351 of record NW_004955441.1, read on the forward strand.
TTTCTTTCCCCCTGGATAGGATTCCAGACAGTACAGTGTCCACCGTAAACATTCAAGGAAAGTGGCCGGAAACCGGGAGAGAAAGCAAAGACGGGGAACCTCACTAGCTTATTCAGTAACCCCTGGAACAGCAAAGCCTCAGATTTCTAACTATGGAGCCTTTCACTGAGGTCATGCCTATTTTGGCTGGTAGTTATATTTAGAAGCTTCGCATCAGATTTGAAACGAGATACTGTAACTGGAGAGATCTGAAATTTTAGCTGTTTTAAAAGAGGATCAGAATTACACGCACAGTTGAAAAATAGAGCTACTAAAATAATTTTGAAAGGGATAAATTTTATACAGTAAAGTGAGAAATTAATGAATCTAAGCAGAAGAAACAAAGTACAGATGAGTTCTGTACACTTGGCTGGCGTCCAGCAGCTGGTAATCTGGCCCAGTGTTTGATACTGTATGAAACTCTCTCCACATGAATAAGTGCTCAGTGACAGTCTCATACAGAGCACGGCTTTTGGGAGCAAAGCGCGACTAGGAGTACCACTTAGTCCTTGTCACAAAGCCACCAAGTCTTTCATACACACACTTTAAATGTACAATGTAATGTTATTTTACTTTTAATTGCTTTAATTTTAATTTGTGAACCTTCTTACAACATTAATGATTGACATGAGATGGGAGGAATAGAAACAAACCACTCACGGCTTACACTCTGCGACTTTAGACAAGAAACTCAAGTCATCACTTGATGACATCACTCAGCTTGAAGCAGATCAAACCCTTTCCTTGCTATACCACACAAGTACACACTTTCTGGATTCCTTTCTGCAATAATATCTTTATTCAGCAGCATAGAGGAAAATCCTGGACAACCTTCCTGCCAGGCCATCCTGTACTCAAATGACTAACAGTTGGGATCTCGTCCTTCCCTTGATCATTAGAACAACACTCTGAGCTTTGTCTGCACTAAATCACAAGGCACTCTGTTTTGACTTGTGTCTCCGCTGCAATTAGCTGAGAGAAACATTCGGTCATCCTGTTTTCCTGAGGGGGCTGGATGAGATCCATATACCTTGAACCTGTGCTCATTCCCACCTGTTCCCCGCAAAAATGATGATAAAAGAGGCCTGGGAATAATCACCCACATCCTTTAGAAGATAAGGCATGAAAAAATGCATAAAAAGCACAATGTTGTCGTTCTACTTTAATGTGAATTCAACAATTCAGAAGATAGCCAATTTTCTGAGATAATATTTGAGCAATTCAAGCCAATGTTAGAATTTTTCTCCCACAATTTGGCTGTCCAAATGAGATGAAAGAACTCTCTGCTTTGGGCAAAATCCTCTGAGAACAAGTATGATGTGGTAGTTCCAAGGATATTTTCAGCTGCTAAACACACCATCACTCTGCTTCAATATAAAGCAGTCTGTGGGGAAATGTGGTTCTAGCAGTTGGCTAATGGACAGAACCGGAGAACAAAACCAATTTTGTACTTCAGAGGAAAACAATCCAAAGGGCTTGAAGTCAAGAGCATTTATTGGTAGATGGCTGTGTGCACAGAGCAAATTTCAGAAACTGATTCCAGGTGCTGCCCTTCTCCGGAAGCTCTTTACCTTCAATTCTGCTCTTGCTGTCTCAAAAAGATGAGCTCCCAGAAGTCTGACATGAGAAAGTCTCACTTTTTATTTTTTCCTCCTATTAACTTTGTACTTAATTGTTGTCGTTAAAGAAACTCCTCTGTTGTTATTTTTGTGATTTAGTAGGGACTATACGATGTTCTTTAGAATACACATTACTTCGAGGAGGCAGAATTGGAAAAAATGAATCAAAGCCACAGACTATCCTAATGAATGACTGTGCTCCATGTAATCAGGTTGGTCAACATGCGACTCAAAATCACAGTGCCAAAGGAACATGCAGTATTTATAGACACTGATTATAAATTGATGAAACAATCACTTCACTTAAATCACAAAGCCTGGAATGTTTCTCCCCATACCAGATTTCCATGAGGCCCATTGTTCTATAACGGGCTCATTTTCATCCCCAAATACAAAACTTCTCCAGGACACCAGCAGCTTTTACTCCTCTTCATCATTTCTTTGTGTGCTGAACTCTAATGTCCCTTGATGCTTTGCCCAGCTAGCCCTGAGTGTATACTATACTCTCTTATGTAACCTTTCTCTTTCTTATTTTCCACTGTCAAGTAAATTATAAACTAGTTAGTGGTAAAGACTTGCATATAACTCACAACACTACTTACCAAAAATGGAAAAAGTATTATTAATGACTTCATTATTACTGGCTCAGACCCCTAGACTCTGTTGTCTTATTTTTTTCTAATCTGGCTGTGGTCCCGTCTGAGTTTACTCATATCTTCCTGTGCTTGCAGTGATGCAGAGCATCAGCGTGGTTCACATGGACTTCCCTCCCTCTATTATGATCCTGCTCAATTGCAAATATAATTGGTTGGTAAGCTACTGTCTTGTTTTTCAAAATATAATAAATTATTTTTAATAAATAATAAACTTTGCATCTAATAAGACTTTAAGATACATAAAGAAGAACCTCAATATTTAATGCCGTGGTTTTACAGTTTAATCCCCAGGAGAGTAAAGTATTCTCAGAACTGAGTTATTCGCTGATGGAGGCCATGCGGAGGGTGGGACGGTGTTTCAGTCACAAGTGGCCAAGCCTAGGGACAGATGTCCAGTAAAAACGGCACTGCTGAAATGATCCAAACGCCTCATAGCTTCCACTATGACTTTGCATTCTACAATTCTTCATGAAACTACAAGATGGAGAGTTATTAAACCAAAAGAAAAGAACTAAACTTATTGAAAATATTTTTGAGAGTCAGATCATGTTCTCAGAATTCCAAAATCAAGTTTATCCCTAGTCTGAAGGAGAAGGCTTCAAGTAAACCGTGTAAGTTAAGGAGATTCTCTTTTTGTCCTCCTGATGGAAGACCTAAGGGAATGAGTTTGAAACAAAAGCAAAACTTCAAGCTTTCTCTCTGTGTGGAATGCCCCAGTGCATGCGGAGGGTCCACGTTTGTGTAAGACATCTGCCGATCTCAGTCATCTTCGTGCAGATGAAACAAAGAGCAGCGCCTTAAAATTTCAAAAAGGGTAGATCTTCCTTTCCAAAAGATTCATCTTTGTTGCATTTTATTCTCAAATTGCAGGCAGGAAAAAAAGAATGAGGGCAGAATATAGTTAATGGTATCAAAACTATTGGTTGTGGATAACAAGAGCAATAATGAAATTAATGGACATTTTAAATTACTTAAAGGTAATATAAGTAATGTGAGCTTAAGAAGAATATTATTCTGACACACTGTTGTTTTTCTAAGGCTTTTCATAAGGGTTGCTTGGGATCATACTAATCCAGAGTATTTAGAATTTAAAACCACCGGGACCTTCTGACCCAGGTAACGTGACTGTGACTGCTGGGAACACAGCTGAGAGGTGTAGCATGCCCTGAAAGGACAATCGCAGCACTGGCCTTGAGAATTTTAAAGCAAAGTCACACCTTCTTCAAATAACATATTTGCTTTCAAGAAATAGCTCCTGGCTTAACAGTGAAGAGGTATAGTACAGGGAGTCAAGAGAGAAACTGCTGAAGCTGGATCCTCTGAGTTTAAATGGCACACCCCTCCCTTAGGTATAGGACTACAGACATAATACCTAACCTACAGGTGCCTCATTTTCTCTCTGAGAAACAGGGACAATAATATTTCACAGGAATTCATGATTAAAGAAATTCATGTGTCATGTCGCACACAGTGAATGTACATGCCCACACATACTCATGTCTCCTGTCACCGTTTCAGTTGGATGCTGGTGGAAAGGGAATGGTTGTTCAGAACAGCTGAATTTTCAAGCAACTTGAGCTGCCTGACATAAAGTAGGTGTCGCCCAATCCACCAAATGCCGACATGGGTGCAAAGGCACCATTTCACCAGGCAGCTGCTGTGCAGACGCAGTGAGCCCGAAGGCCTGGAGAAGGGATCCCAGGCGTGTGGCCAGCCAGACAGCACTCGGGGCCTCCGACTATTGCTGCGTGCCCACGCTTCTTTCCAAGCTGTGCGAGAGGTCCCCTAAACCACAAGCTAGGTACGAGACGTTCAAACATGGTGTAAGGCTTCCTCATGATTTTCACGTTTCATTGTCTTCATGGGCAGAAGTTTGCACAGATGTGGAAAGAAGGAAAATGATTTGATCAAGACATGTTGAAGGGAGACGTGTGGGTGAGCCTCATAGGATGGGCACAAATTCCATGGAAATCTGCTTCCTACAGGAATATTCATGCAAGGATTCTATCTGCACAACAGGTTGTCTAAAATCAGGTAGATAGGCGACCCATCCTGTGGATGTGAGACTTTATCTGGACACTGCCTTTCTTGTTTAGAGATTTAAAAGTGAGGCGGCCCTAATGGTAGAAATGGAGGTTATGTAATGGCTCAATAAAATAAACTTCCCCACAAGGCAGCTGATCTGACCACTGCTACTGCTGAATACCTGGTCTTTCAGAGGCAGAGATCAGTGTTGAATCTGACATGGCATAATGGCCAGGAGAACCTAGTACTGTTTCTGACCTTTTGATTTTGCCTGTCTTGGAGACCTGGTCTACTTAGACTTCCTACAAATTCCCTGCCTTCATGCTTCTTCCAGCAATGCTATACAATGCTAGGTTATAGTTTATATCTGGATGTCCCTCCCCTGAAACCTCGTACGCTCATAAGGGAGGCTTTGAGGAGGAGGCAGGGTCATGGAGTGTGATCACCCTCACTGCTTTTGTCCACTAATGAGTTTATAGCTGTGATGTCGGAGGCAGGATCTTGTCAGAAAAGGCAGATTCCTGTGGGAGGGTCCTGGAAGGCCTAGCTTCCTCACAGCCCCTCTGCTTCCCAGCGGACATGCGTGAACAGCTCTTCTCTACCATGACTGAACCCTCCACAAATGCTGAACCAAAAGAATCTTTGCTCCTTAAATGCTTTCATTCTTTTATTTTTAAAATAAAAAAAAAATTGTTAGTGACATGTATTCTATCTCAGCAAGGAGGAAAGTAACTAAGATAGCTAGGATATCTCAAATAACATTATCTTTCTTCCAATGAATACGTTTGGTCCTTTGTCAAAGACAAGGTAGTGGAGTGTGTTTATGCTTGTGTTTGCATTATCTGGTCTGTTGCATTGATCCTCTGGTCTGATTTTTTTTTTTTTTTTGCCAGTACTATGCTGATTTTATCACAGTAGCTCTGTAGTATAATTTCAAGTCAGGGATTGTGATGACCCCTGCCTTGTGTTTGTTGCCCAGAATTGCTAAAATCAACCAATAACAAATACTAGTGGGCTGTGAGGAAAAAGGATAACTTTTCCACCGTAGGAGGTAGTGTAAACTGGTGCAACTACTACTGAAATCAGAGTGGAGATTCCTCAAACCCTGGACTAGAGGTCCCATTTGACCAGGCCACTCCCCTTCTTAGTATGTAAGCAAAAGAATTAAAAGCATCATACCACAGTGATATATGCACATCTGTGTTTATAGTGGCAAAGTGTGTAATAACTAAATCTTGGAAACAACCCAAATGCCCATCAACTGATGAACAGATAAAAAATGTGGTTTTTTTATATAATGGAGTACTACTTGGGCATAAAGAAGGATAAATTTGAGACATTTATTGCTAAATGGCTTTGAGACCATACTCTTAATGAAATAAATTGGACACACATGTGTAATATCACAGTTTCTCTATTGTGAGAAACTAAAAGTATAAATAAGAACTACACTGTACAGTAGATATTGTGAAATAAGAAATGGTTCAGAAGGAAGGCAGAACTAGGGAAGGGAGGGGGAAAAGAGGCAAGGGAAAAGAAAAATGAGAAAAGAAGGATAAAATGGAGACAAAGCTTTGTAAATAAGGAGGGGGAAAGGGGTTGAAAGGAGGGGAGGGTATGGGTTGGGCACAAAGACAAATCAAGGTATGTCACTTACACATACAAATTCTATGGATGAATGTTATCATTGTGTATACCTAAATTGTACCGAAAACTGAATTAAATTTTAAAAAGAGTAACAGTACTCATTTTAAAAATAAAAAGTGGAAATGACCTACAAATCAGGAAATATACCTTTCATGATTGAATTCAGTTTCTCTGGAGTTAAGATATGTACATTAGGAATCAATGTACATTTTTTTATGAAACTCACCAGTACTGGAAAAGATTGCTAACTGAAAAATAATTAGAAGGCTTTGATGTTGAGTGAGTTATTGTTTCTAGTAATAAGTACAACTGTCTATTATATGCTATACAAATTGTTTCCAAAACGTGTTTCATAGATCACTACCTTGCTAGGGTGCGTGAGTAAATCCTTTATTGCAAAATTATTTTTGGAAAAGTCAGGGTTAAACACACTTTCACAGATTTCTTTCCTGTAGAACTGTACAGAGGATACAATACACCAGCTGCTTTGTGAATTTCCAGAAAGAGTGAAGCAGAAGTCGTTCCTGCCTTATTTGCTCAGAGGCCAGATTTTTTTCTGAGATGCTTTTCCTGTGTTATTGGTCACAGGGAAACTTTCAACAGAAATTACGAGCAGATGTTGAGTAATGGTATCTTGGCAGGAATCAATCAAGTAAGTAGGGAAGAGGAAACTATTACTATTGTGTTTTAAAAGGAATTGGAAAAGTTGTAATAAAAGAATCTCTGGATAAAAAGGTTTGCTAGATTTAGTAGACACATACTGCTTTGTAAAATTCTTAACTTCAGAAGAGGGAGTCTAGAGATGAAAAATTATCAACCAAAGGGTAGTTATATTCCTACATTTCCAGTATCTTCACTGACTATTATTCAAATCAAAACAGTGAAAAGTGTGCTGTATTCTTGATTCACAAACATTTAATCAAAGATACCTAACAAATTCTAAGAAAGTACTGGAGATGTATTATAATCAGGCACAGAATATTCAATTAATTTCCCAAAATTTAGAAAGATGTCAATCACCAGCTTTGTCAAGCACAGTAAAGGTACGTTGGTTTCTATATATTCAGGATGTGTCTGTTAATAACATCTTCACTGTACGTGTTAAGATCATCTTAGGGAATAGGTACCAGCACTCAATACATCAACGCCCTTTACTGTCCTGTCCCTCCCCACCCAGCTCCCTCCAGACCCCCAGTCCCCCTTACCCATCTTCATCATCACCACCACCATCATCATCACCACAGCCGCTCACGTTTGCAGCATATAACGATTAATTCATTGTGTATAGTTGAAAGGGGATGAAAAAAGACTTGAGATATGTCATGTACATTTTCAGGACATTTTGAACCAAGAAGATGGCGTTCAATTCTGAGAAAGTGACAAGCTACCAGATAAAGAAATAGAACTGTCAATCTTTAGCTGGTGTCCAAAGATACAAAAGTAACTAATTGAGCAATGCTGGTTGATTTGATTCCCTTTTATATTTCTAAGATTGGAGAAAAACTGGGGGGACTTGTGGGAGAGGCATACATATTTCTTACAAATGAACAAGTGCTTAAAATCTATGGATTGAACAAACATTTGATTTTTGACATCCAAAAGAAAACAATTCACCAAATACTTGGTGCCTGTTTGAGGGTCATACAACCTGACAGTTTTAGCAAGTGGCGCTTGTACAGCCCATCATGTGCTCAGAAAATACCATTTTATTTTATACTTCCAGTCATCTTTGTCTATGTACTCATCTTTGTCTATGAATGTCTTTGTTTCCAATATCTGTCAGAGCTATTTAAAAATTTATATACTCCTTGTCTTAGTTCCTTTTCCTCCTGTGAGACAAAATACCCCATATCCAAAGTTAAAGGAGGAATGGTTTATTTAGCTCACAATTCACAGATGTTTCAGGCTGATTCTAAGGCAGGATGGCATGGCAGGAGGCACTGCAGGGAAGAAATAGTCCACGGCACCCAGGCGAGCAAGGGACAGCCTCAGCTTTTCCTCTCCCTTATATTTTATCCAGGCTACTTAACATGCACCCTTAATCCTAGGGCCCTTGACCCTAGCATTGCACCATGAATCAATCCCAGCATCACACTCTACAGCCAGCCATTTCTGAAAAAGCCCTCCCTATGACTGCATGAGGTTTTGAGGGAACATCTAAACACAAACCATAACACTCCCTGAATTGTTTCCCAACTAGAATGCATACAAATCTTTAAGCTGAAAATCATGCCATTTAAAATAAGCTGTATATTACTAGAAACAGTTATTTCACGTACCAAAACTGTCACCATGCATGGTGCTGGGGTGTCCAGTCATCCCGGTTACTTCCTGCTGAAAGGACCTTCGGGAGGAGGGCGTTAGGATCCCTGCTCCTGCTGCCTTTCATGCCTGGCAGGTCGGTAAAGGGTCTTACATACACACTTGGATGGGGAGGTAGAGGTTCACCTGGAAGTGCACAGATTGTAAACGGGAGAAACAAAGGAAGACTCATCATATATGTTCTAAATATGATGAGTCTGAGAACAAAACCATACCAGTTATGAACCATTTTTTTACCAAAGTTGGCATGGAGAATCAAACCTACTTCATTTCTTAAAGCCTAGATTAGGATTTGACAGTCTGCACTAGTTGTCTGACACCCTTAGGTGGAGGCAATATCAACAGTGTCTTTATATAGATATATATACACACACACACCATTCAGCTTTAATAATTGCACAGACGCCTCCTTGTACTGCAATTAAAATATTGAGTGCCATGTAATTTTGTCATACTGCTTTGCTAATTTCACAAGGGGGACTCTAGGTCAATGTTACTAAGGGTTTAGAATAATCCTCAAAGTGTCTTCCAGCCTCTGTTGGAACCTAGGTCGGGGACAGTTAGCATTTCTTTAACTGAAGTATACTTGAGCAAGTATTTTAAATCTCCTAATGGTTGAACTTCCCAGAATGGTGGGATCTGTTGAGAAACTTCTCCCTTCCAAAGCTTGACTTGGGAATGGTGGATACAGCTGGCAATTCCTAGAACCTTGATAGCTCTTGCGGAAGAAGTACCAAGAAAAGGCATTTCCAAAGAGGAGTTAGCTGTTGACCTATGGGTTCTCCCTGTGTGTTTTAATGAAGGTTAAAGTTCCAGGCTACCAGAAAGATGGCTGACTACCTGCTGGCACAATCAGTGTAGTCAGATTTGGGTTAAAGGACAGGAATCATGCGATCCCTTAATAAGCATTCACTATACGGACTGGGGAGATTTTCTGGCTTGAGACACCATACGGTTTCTGCAGGTAGCACAGGAGTTAGGGCAAAAGGGACATCCTCCTGATGGCCAGTAGAAGGAAAACAAGGCCCTAATGTGAGGATTCAAGGCAGTTTGGGCTCAGGACCCTTAGCAGCTCATGTAGCCACTGCGTCAGCTCTGTGATTTCCTAACGCCTCCTCATGAGCTCCTGGACCGGTTGTTTTAGCCTGCGAATGGATAGCTTCTAATGAGGCTAGTGTTGAGGTCCATGTTTCATAAGCTGTTTTCAGTACTAAGGTAGCCTCTTTTATTCAAGTGATAGTGTAGGCGTGTAGCACTGGAAGAGCACATGTGGAATGGGTGTACACTGTGGCTCGTTTTCTCTTGCTCGTTCTAAGGCTCAAGTCAAAACAGTTAATTCCCCCAATTGTGCTGATGTCAGTCCAGGCAGGGACCAAACCACAGCTGCAGCCGTAAGACAAACAGTAGCACAGCTGAGCTTGTCTTTCGCCATTTCTTACATAGGAGCTACCATTAATAAACCAGATACACTGGCGGCTTGGCCACTCTCCTGGGGGTGTTGGGGTGGGTCATCAGTGGTGCTCCCCGGGGCTATGTTTCCCCGCAATTTTCCTCTTGGACTCTTCCCGCCTCTGCTTCCTGACCACTGGGAACCAAGCAACTTTCTCTGCCACACCTAACCGGTGATTTTTGTGCCTTGAATCTGCCATCTATGGACTGGATCCTGTGAAACCATGTGCTAACTTAAATCTCTACTCATTTAAGGTCAGGTATTGGGTACCGTGTCTCAGTGATGGGAAGGCTGACCGACGCACTCACTTTCCTTGGAGGGGGAGCACGCGGACGGCATTTGGTCACTCTGTAACCCAGAAAGATGCTCCGTATACTTTTTGCCCTCTCATTCTTGTCTACCTTCAGGTTCCTATCTCTGTCTGTCTTTATGTCCTGGTTATAAAAAAAACAAAATAGTAGGCACTTTTAGTAATACATCAATAGGAGTCTCAGGTCCCAAAGATAATTTTTGTGATTTTTGCCTAATATCTGGAGATGACCAGATGAAGAATCTGTCTTTGAGGACAGGACCCTCAGAAAAGAAAAAGTCAGCTGTAGTGCGTTTTCCATGGCCTCCCTATATCGTCTAAGGAATGTCACTTGGGCTCTGATCTATAGTGGACAACTTGGCTTGATTTACCAGTTTGAATTTACTGGCCTGTAGCTCCTGTAACATACAAATAACAAAATGTTTGGCATTCCACATGCCATCAGGGACAACCCTGTTTAGGAGTCTATAGGGATAGCTTTAGACCTGTTAGGATCCTCATAATCTCGAGTATAATATGTGGCACCAGTAGTTACTAGATACCTCTCTGAATCTGTGTCTGTACCAAAGTAATGTTGATGTCAAAATTGCCTGAAACACTGCCCAAGTCCTCTCTGATTTGTCTAGGTCCTGTACAGAGCTAGATGGTCGAGTTCTAACTGGTCAGAATTCACCCTGGAGCTCATGGAGAGTGGGAACGCATGCTGCTGGGACAGCAGCAGCCCTGTGTAGGGAGAATCAGGGCTCTTTTGACCTGATATTGAAAGTGACAGTTAGGAGATGGTTCAAGGGACCGCAAGCTGCCCAGATGAGGGAGTTCCACTTCACAAATGAGTGTCATCACACCTGGATCTAATTTACCATAGGCATTTAGATTACCTGTGAGAGAAAGATAGCTTGCACAGAAGATACAGCCCAGCCTTTCCCTAACTTCTGCAAAAGAGAACTATAATTAATGTTTTAATGTGGTGGTTGAGCTATAATTAATGTTGAGCTATAATTAATGTTTTTATTCTATGGCCATGGTCTGTTGCCCCAGTTTATATTGGGGCAATGTGTAGTGCAAAAGGAAGTAAATCTCTTATTCTTATATATTTGGGGATTAAACTATCCCAGCTCCACAAGATGCATCTGAGAAATGAGTTAATATGTACCTACTGGAAATTACCCATTTACACAGAGAAAAGAACGCAGTGCTCCTAATGGGCACTCCCCTTCTGAAGAAAAGAAATAAACTGGTAGGAGCAAAACATCATCCGTCTTTCCTAACCTATGGATGAGGGGCCAGGTATGACACATTTTTCCTGACTTCTGGGATACCTGGTTAATCAACCAATCTTGGCTGACCTTTGTGTTACATAGCTTTTCAGGAGACACCCCACAATACCGCTACATTTTATTGAAGTCACCTGCAAACTTCCTGCCTTTCCAATCAGCTGTAAGCTCTTTAAGATCAAGATTCTATTTTTCTTCTCATATATATATATATATATATATATTACAAAATATATATAATACAAAATACTTAATGAATACATGAATTAATAAATCAATGAGTAAATGGAATTTGCTTTATTGCACCAGGCTAGAACACTATTTCAGCACTTAGTAGATTTTAATCTGCTATGAAAAACAGATACAAGGAAATAATTTCTAAAATGTAACCACAGTCAAAGAGCTGTGCAACAGAACACTGAGAAGTGGCACCTAACAAGAAGGGCGGACCCCTGTACAGCTCCTCTCGCACGCAGGCTTAGATGAATTTAAACTGACCAGTGATATTGTTAGAGGTACCTCTGAATGGAAAAAGCTGAATACAATTGAACAAGAGGCTCTTTTCCTAATTCTAGCAGCAAATATTGATGGTAGAGATAGGAAAAAAAGAGGCAAAAGTCCATGAAAGTGTAGAATTCTTTCTCTTCCTCTGTGACACAGACTCCTTGCTATTGTTTGTATGGCGCATTGTGTCAAATCTGTCACACTGAACTTGTCAAGTGTCACACTTCACTAGCCTACTTTCTTTCCCAAAAAAACAATATTACTATAATAATGAGATCTGTGTCTTTAAGAAAGATGGATTGAACACGATGCATATTTAACTATATCTGAATTTAAAGAAATTGGTGCATTGAAAAATGTCATTTAAGAGAAACAGTAGAGGCTGTGTAATCAGGAATCAATCATTGCTAAAGATTTAAAAGTGACTATTTCTAAATCTATTTGTACAGAATGCACTCATATGTTCACATTAGGCTCAGTCATACATCAAAAAATATACTAAAAAGGAGTGAAACAGTATTGCTTTGGGGTGTATTTTTAGTTTCACTCATATAAATTTGAACAGAAATTAAATAATGCCTTGGTGTATTGTTTTGAGCCAGCAGCCAGTAAAAATGCTGATGTAAGAAAAGCAAAACACTTGATCCATCATTCACAGATGGCTACAACTTGCTAGAAACAGCTATTTTCTTTCTTATGAAATCTCTTTTATTAGATTAGAAAATATGGCATTGTCCAATAGCCATGCACCTGTGTGTGACATCCTAGACCTGCTCATGTGAAGGGACCTGGCATAGAGATGTTCTTCTACATCATTAAACCAGTGGCATTTATTCTGTGTTGTTTTTCATAGCCTCCCCTCCTCATTATCAGTGTGTTTATGTAACGGACATTAGAAAGCCCACGGTGAATTAATTCATCATCCAACAAGGTATTTTAATGCACAACAGACATTATATTATATAGTTTCCCTTTGCCATCATGTTTTATTTCAAATAATTTGTTTATTTACTTTTCCCTTTTGGGGGGAGATGGGGTCCCGCTATGTAGCTCAGGGTGCCCTTAGTGTCACTTCTAAAATAGTACTGTCTGTGAAGTTCCATCTGCATAGACATCACTAAAAAGTTTTAAGACTGACACAATCTCCCTTTCCATGACAGTTCATAATCAATGTCGAAAATTCATGTCAGTGACACCATTCAACCATAGTGAGTATGAGCAAACAAATGAAAATGTACTTACCTTAATAGAGGAAGTAGTTTTATTGCTTTACATAACAGCAATAGAAATGACAATGGTAACAAAAATGTCATCATTTCTTAAGCATATAGTATTTGTCAGGCAGGACACTTAGAGTTTCATAAATCTTCATTCAGATCTACCAAGAACTGCTTACGGCAGATAAAATCCTCATTTTACTAACTCAGAAAGCAAAATAATACATATTAAAGCTACATGTCTAAAGTCATAGAGTTGGGAAATAGGGAAGATACAGTCCAAACTTGTACTGGCACAACAGTACAATGTCTCATCTATGTCACTCTACACTTTACAAAATCCATGTTATGTATTTATTTAAACAAATTACGCACCTATTCTGTGTCAACTCAACCCTGTAGGAAGAAGCTACCCTTATTGTCCCAAGGGAGGATCATATTACTTGTTGTGACATTGCATTTCCAATAGATGGCCAAGTATTGCACTGGCATTTCTTAAAATGCAGCGTTAACTGACTTCTATTGACAGTGTGGTATGTGTTTCCCCTCCCTGAATATGATCAGGTCCATGACTATGACACAAGTGACCCTTGGTGACTCCTAAGCCTAGATTATCAGCTTCTACTAGATTCTCCAAAGATGCTAAACGCAAGAACCAGGATGCCGTGGTGTGGATAAGTCAAATAGTCACTCGAAAGCCCATAACATCTGTATCACTTGTTATTCTAAATAAGAAATTGTGTGGAGATAGATACTGTGAGGAACTAAACATATGATTATCATTTTTGTTTTTGTGGCAATTGTTGTTTTGTAAAGTCACTTCAAGAGATTCAACTTGTTCAAGTATTCTCTATTCTTAACAAAAATATAGTTCACAAATTAGTAGCCCCTGGAAGATTACAGAATCTGAGGTGCCATCCTAGGACTACCGAAGCTCTCAGGATTCTGAGGTAATTCTTGTCATCTCAAATTTTGAGAGCATAGGTGTATATTACCCAAACAGGTCCCTGCTTTCTGCATAAGGTACCTCCCCGGCAATCAAATATATTGGCTGGTTTTGGGAAACAACTGCTTCTGTGGAGAGACTCTGCCTCCTAGTATTCTACAGACAAAAATGTTGATCCAGGGAAGAGCCTTCTACATGTTCGTGGGGATATTCATGAGAAATAAAAACCTTCAAAAGCTCTGTCTCTCTTTCAAGATGAGTGGAAGGCTGACAAAGGTGACCTAGCATGATCTGACAGATGGTGCATGTCAGATGGATGACTGAAAAAGAGGAAAAAGGGCATTTCAAAGTACCTGATTGTGGTTTTAACAAAGGCCTGCCTTTGGCCAATTTTCCAGAGTCCAATGGCTTCCAAATGTTTTGAATCTAGACTTCACTCTTCCAATATTTTTTGATAGAAAATTAACAGTGGTTGTTATATTACATATTGTTATCTCTAACAAAGTTGCTCAGGTTACCAGATATAAGAATACAAGAATGATCAAACAATTAAAGAGAATAAAAACTAATCAAAAACTTAGAAACAATACAGAGTTTCACTGAACAAGATGGTAGGAATTCAGCAATAGTTGTTCTATTGCATATGGTTGTCTTCAAATTAATTGTTCAGATTATCAGACATAAGCATGCAAAACTGATAAAAAAAAGTTTAAGAATTAACGGTTCCTTTCAATAAGCCAAAAGGATATCAGCAGTACAATTATCCCAGGTATAGTTTTATATACATATATATTTTTCCCTTCCTTCTTTCTTTCTTTTCTCCTTTCCCTCATCCCAGTTGTTACTCCCCTTTGAGCAATTTCTTTCCCTTTCACAATATCTATTGTACCTTTCTGATTTTACTTACTGTTTCAGGTTCTTACACTAGGGAGACAATACATTGCTTACACATGTGGGTCTGATTTTTTTCACTTATGAGTATGGTTTCTAGTTGTGACAGTCTACCTATAAAAGCCTCAAGTTTATCTTTCTTTATGGCAGAGTAATACTCCATTGTGTGAAAATACCACATCATTTTTACCTATTGCTCAGTTGACAGGCATTTGGGTTGTTTCTAAAATTTAGTTAGGACAAATTGTGCTGCTATAAACATGGGTGCACATATATCACTGTGGTATGATGTTTTCAGTTCTTCTGGAAAAATACTCAGAAGAGGGATAGCTGGGTTGAATGGGACCTCTAACCCTAGTTTTGTGAGGAATCTCCACACTGATTTCCGCAGTGGATGTGCTAGTCTAGACTCTCATCAACAGTGCAGAAGGGTTTCTTTTTCCCTCCAGCCTCTCCAGCATTGGTCATTGGTTGATCTCTTGGTAACAGCCATTCTTTCTGGGGAGAGATGGAGTCTCAGTGTTGTTTTAATTTGCGTTTCCTGAATGACTAATGATGTTGAACATTTTTTCATATATTAATTTGCCATTTGTATTTCTTCCTCTGAGAAGTGTGTATTCATCTCAGATTACCATTTTTGGATTGGGTCCTTGAATTTGGGGGTCCTGATTTTTTTCAATTCTGTATATGTTCTAAATAGAAGTCCTATGTCTGAGAGACAGTTGACTAATTTTTTTTTTCCAATTTGTAGATTTTCTTTTTACTTTGCTGCACATGGGATGTTGTCTAAAATAAACCATATACTAGCACATAGAACATGCTTAAGTAAATGCAAAGGAATTGAAATTATGCATATTATCGGACCATAGTGCAATGAAACTGGAAATTAATGATAAAACAAATCGCAAAAATTACATAAACACATGGATATTAAATAACACCCTTCTGAACAACCAATGGATCACAGATGAAATTAAAGAAGAAATTAAACGATATTTACAATGAAACAAAAATGCAGATAAAACTTTCCAGAACCTGTGGGACAAAGTGAAAGCAGTCCTCAGAGGGAAATTTACAGTGGTGAATTCCCACATCAGGAAACTAGAACGAGCATAAATAACCAATTCTTATGTTGCACCTCAAGTTTCCAGAAAAAGAAGAGAGACAAGCCCAAAGCCCAAAGAAGGGAGGGAATTGTAAAGCTCAGAGCAGAAATTAACGCAATGGAGACTAAGAAAATAATACAAAGAATTAATGAAGAGTTGGTTCTTGGAAAGAATAAATAAAGTTGATAAACCCCTAGCCAATCTTATCAAAAAATAAAAGAAAAAGCTCAAATTCATACAATAAAGAATGAGAAGGATGAAAGCACTACAGATCCTGTGGAAATTCAGATCATCCATACCTACTTCGAAAAACTTTACTCTCACAGGATGGAAAACACAGAGGAAATGGACAGATTCCTTGATACACATGAATTACCAAAGCTGAACCAAGAAGGTATAAAAGTCCTGAACAACAGCATCAGCCGGTGAAACTGAAAATGAAGTAGAAGAGCTTGCCAACTATTCCAGTGTTCTGCAGACAGCCGGCTCTCTGGATTGACAGTCACCCACATGTGTAAAAGTGAGTATCCCTGTGTGTACCTCTCCCTAACTGAGAAATGAACGTTAGCTATTGCTAGGGCGGTATGAATCAGAGCCTCTTCAGACCCAACTTAACCTGGTAGGTCTACTTGATAATTTTTACTCAGGTCTGAATTCCTAATGTTCTTTGTGTCATACTCTTACTCTAAATATTAGTTTATATATTTTCACTTGGAAAAACAGAGTGAACAAGATGTGTACCATGGCTTAGGTACTCTAAAAAATAGTATGAAATACTTCAGAAAATAACTAGGGACTTAAGGTAGCACACATGCCTCTAAGTGGAAGAAAGGAAAGGCCCAGGGCATGTGTTCTTAAAATGGGTTTAAAACCTAGCATCCTTATTAATAATAGTATGAATAAACTTCATAATTATTGGGTGTTTGAAGCATCATGGTTGCTTCTTTCAACATCCCTGTGAGATCAGGAGGCATCTGTTTGCTACAGTTGAGAAGAGGAAAGTGAAACACAGAGACTAAAGGAGATTAATGGGAGGTAACTTGGCCACTTATCAATTATATTAGAGAAGACAACCTAATATGCACATTTCCTGGGTATATACCTCTTTGGAAAAGAACAAAGAAATTGAAACCTTATTTTTATAGTTAACACATAACAGCCACACACTATGGAACCACAGTACCTAACGCAACATTGGCTATTTCCAATAGGGCTTTCTTCAACCAGGGAATACCCTCCCCACACTTTTTGTACTTCCCAGTGTGCTGTTAACAATGGGTGGTTACTGAGTACTTGAAAACTGGCCATCCACACTAAGGCACTGAACTTTGTGGTCTACTCAATTTTAATTATTTTAGCTTTGTTTCAAAGAGTAGAAATGTGAAGTACTGAGCACTGGGCTTTGGAAAACAATCTTTCAACAGTGATTTCCTGGCTTATTCTTGCACCCTAGTGCAAGAAAGTCACCCTACTATGCCACATGCAGAACCCCCAGAAAAGAAAAGAAATTAGAGTGGTACAGGGACCCCAGGCCAAAGAGAAGGACTCCAGAGAACAGGGTTAAAGTCTTTGGTTCTGCTATCACGTTCGAAAAGTAAAGAAATTGAAGATGATATATTCTACACAACTTCCAAGTTCTAAGACCATGTGATTGGGCTTGGTTTCTCCCTGCACCTTTTCCTGTCCTATTTCCACTCCCTTTGACGTCATCTGGAGGTAACTTCTCACCTCACCAAATTCAAAGAAGCAGCATTTCTGATCTGCAATTTCATGTTCCCTCTCATAAGCCAATTAAGGATCATTTCCTTGTGCTTATCATTTTCCACTGTAAAAGAGGCAGGTACCGTACTTACCCAGCTGCTGAGCTATGACAAAAGCAATTAATTCAAAGCATGACTTTGTTCTTCCACTTCCCTTGTCCTTTTAGCCATGAATCACAGTTATTTGGACCTGGTTCTTATACTTGCTTTGCCTTAGGATGTCCAATTCTTTTTTTTTTTTTTTTTAACTATGGTCTTTTTCACAGCTACACTGAGAAATATGCTCTCTGCCTTAGGCAACCCGCCTTTTCTTCCTTCACGTTAAATGCAAAAAGGAACTAGTGACATAAAATCCTCTCTTTCCTGATAACTTCTCTTTGATTCTCTGCCCTTCAATTTCACTAGGGCTACTTTTCTTTCATGTACATTTCAATATATTTGGAATATCTCTTCCTTAATAGGAATCCAATCTGAAGGACAAATATTTCTTTTCCCATCCCTAATTATCCTTTTACCTTTTTTATGCAACTCAAACATCTATCACCCTTCTTATAATAAAAATAAGGCAGTGATCCACCAAATTAAATCACATCATTTTAGTGGTCTATTCTTTCCTGCTAAAATTGAGATCAAACTCAGTTTTTAAAATTTGCATCTCCTCCAGTTGAAAAATGTGCTTGGGAATTTAAATGGATTTGAACGTGTTTTACTTTTTGAAAATAGATTTCCTACAAGATATCAAATCCAGTGAAGTACTCAAGGAGTTTAATTTTCCTAAAATAAATATCAATCTGTTTCTTACAAATTCTTTTCTGTTTAAAAAAATTTTGCTCCAAGAGTAGGCAATAGACAAGAAAATACTCAAGATCATCCTTTTACATTCCTGATGGCTAGGAAAAGTCTGAGCATGTAAGTGTAATTTACCACTTTGGCCTGAATGTTTGTGTCCCTCCAGGGCTTGTACATTGAAACCTAATCCACCAAGCGTTTGTATTAAAAAGCAGGGTGCTATGGAGCTTTTAGGTCAAGAGGACTCCACCTTCCTAGAGGGCATTCTTGCCCTGACAAAAGAGGCCTGGGAAAGCTGGTCTGCCACTTTCACCATGGAAGGGTACAGAAATAGGTACTGTCTACAAAGAAGGAAGTTCTCACCAGATACCATATCTACCAGCGCCTTGGTTTGGACTTCTCAGCACTCAGTAAAAAGCAAGTTTCTCACGTTTGTAAACTACACAGTCTATGATATTTTGTTACGACAGTCCAGAACGACTAAAATATCCAGGATGTCAATAAACTCAAATTAGGTGGGTGTGGTGGCGCAAGCCTGTAATCCCAGCAGTCAGGAAGCAAAGGGAGGAAGATCACCACAAGTTCGAGGCCAGCCTGGGGTACCTAGTGAGTTCAAGGCAGCCTGAATTACAGAACAAAACTCTGTCGCAAGAAAAGCAAAAAACAAAAACAAAAAAAAAAAACCCAGCTCAAATTGGGCATTTATATTTCCAGTCTGGAAGTCTCTAGGGTAAAATCAGTTCTAGGGGTTTCTACATCAAGCCGGGAGTGCAGAGACTCTTCAAATGCAACCCAAACTTACTCAGATCCCAAGAATCTGGAACCCGCCCCAGAGCGGACTGAGGAAAATGCCATTTCTCCGCCCCCAAACTGGCTCTGGGGAAGCAGGTCGGTTGGAACTCTGTGCAAGCTCCCAGCCCCTGCGATGAGCCTCCTGCCCTCCTCTCGCTCTCCTCTGAAGTGTTCCAAGTGTGGACAGCTTAGAGTCCTGAGGACACTGCTCAAGGTCTGAGCAATCGATGTGTATGTTTCTGTGCTCCCTCGCTTCCCCTCACAAGGGTTCCAGAGTTGCTGGGAATCTCCAGGCTTTGCTCTCGTGCTCGTCACAAAGACGTTTCCCGTCGGGCAACATCACTCTCAGTGCTGGAGTGTGGACAACCTGACACCCAGGACAGCCGCGGTTTATTTTCTGAGCCGGCTCTACCCTGCCAGCTCTACCAGGATCCTGTTCACGTTTCCTATTCGATGTCGTATTCCTCTAACACTATCACTCCTCCCCTCTCCACCTTCCAGACCCAGCCTGAGGGAGCAGCCAACTTTCCTGTTTTTGGTAATGGAAAACGGCTGCCACCTCACCGGATGCAGGATTTTGGATGCACCTCCTTGGTGGGACCGTACCCTCCACTGCACCCTCCACGCATCTGCCCTAAGCCAGCGCTATAACAAGTAACCGAGGACATCATCATGCAGAGAGAAGACTGTCAGTGTCACGGTTCTGAGCACCCATTGCTTTTGGGCCTGTGGCAAGCAGGTAATTCTTGGTATGAGTCCTGACAAAGCCTTTCACCTTGTGAGCAGGACTTGAGACAGAGAAGAGATCAAGGCCCCACGACCCCTGAGAGGCGTATCCCCCAGGACCTAACTAACCCCTCCCACGAGACCCCACCTCTGAAAGGTTTGACCACTTCCACAGCCTTGTGCCAAGCTGGGAGCCAAGGCTGTACCGCGTTGGCCTTTGACACCACATTAAAGGTGCAACCAAGAACGTCACCTGTTCAGAACCAGAACTCACCATCCAAGCCCCCCTCTAAAATCTGTGGAAGATATTTCCCCTTTGACCTTTCAGGTGAAGGCTGGTCTTCTTTCCACATGGTAGCCATGCTTTTCTTTACTCCCTTTTGAAAAATCTTTATTATTCCCGTCTCTGCCTTCACACCTATGGAGCATGGGACTGCAGACACAGGCTCCAGGGTCCAGCAACTGTCTCAAATCCCGCCTCTCCTCTTACCTGTACTGTGCCCTTTGACAATCATTTCGCCAAATTCTGACTCAGTTTCCTCATTTATAAAATAAGATAAATAAAACCTAAATGAAAAGAGGTTTAAGGCTTGTGATGTACCAGTGAGTTAATGTAATATAAGGAAAGTACTTAGAAGAATTACTGACATGAAGTAGAACAGATCTACTTTTGTTTGTGAATTAAAAAGTCTGAGAAGGAGTGAAATTCAACAATATCATAGTATTTTTATTCATTTTTAAAAATTGGTACAGGTCATATATATTCATTTATAACATCTTGTTATGAGATATCTATACATTGTATGAGTAAATCAAGCTAATTAAAAGATGAATATCATTTTTTATGATGAGGACACATAATAACTACTCTATTAGCAATTTTCAAGAATACAGTATTTGTTATCAACTACATCACCATGATGAAAATAGGTTTCTTGAATTTATTCTATCTGAATTTGGCATACTGGGATCAGGACTTCAAAAATGTATTTGACTTTATGACATCCTCCCTCCCTTTCTAGTGTTATTCTGTTTTCTTAATATTCCTGATGCTTAGAACTCTTTGGGAAACCTTGATCTTGAATTTTAAATAAAAGCAAACAAAAGCCAAAGAAGCTACAATGAATTCAGTAAGATTATGATGATTAATAGAGTCAAGGCCCACATTAGAATCCAGTTCTCTTTGTATTTGAAGATGCTAAAATTTGACATATAACAAAGAAACTGTAAATGGTTATTGTCAGAGTTAAATAAGAATTATCTTTAAATTAGCCATTGTGGTATGAATGCTATTTAATATCATTATTGAAGAGATAAATCATCCAACATTTCTTGTCTTTTCTTGTTTCAATAAGTGTTACTATCTTTCATCTTCCAATTTAATTCAAAGTTATTTCTCTCTCTCTCTCTCTCTCTCTCTCTCTATATATATATATATATATATATATATACATACACACACACACACACACATATATATATATTATGTATACAGAGAGAGACAGGGACAGCAGAACAATGATGGAGAGAGTGTAAATGCACAAATATCACACGAGCTTTGACAAACGCATTACTTCTGAATACAGCTGTCTTAGCTACTTTCTACTGCTGGGACAGAATACCCAATTTCCAAAGTTAGGGAAAGAAAGGTTTATTTTAGTCCACAGTTTGTAGAGGTTTCAGTCCACACTTGGCTGTGTCCGAGGCAGGGCGGCACGGCAGAGGGGCAGTGCATAGGAGAAACTGTCCATAGCGTGGGGAGCAGGAGACAGCAAACAGCATCTTCCCTTCTTCTTTCACTTCCTTTCAATTTATCCAGGCTACAAGCCTACCAGCTGGCACCGCTCACATTCAGAGTGGGTCTTCTGTTTTCGGTGAACCTGCTCAGCCACACCCAGAACTCTGCTGATCCCAGTAGAGGACGAATCCAGCTCTCACACACCCGTCATCTAGGTTCACAGATGTGATCCCGTCACTCCGCAGAGCCCCACATATGAGTTCGTGAGGCTTTGGATAAGCCAGAACAGTAACCCACAACCCGGTCAGAAAGAAGAGCACTTAATGACTGATGTTTCTCAGTCTATTCTTCCAACTCAAGAGTAATAATATTTTTAAAATTTTGTCTTACTAGTTTTATTTTTCCTCTGATCTTCACAGGAGTAAAATCACACAGTACCTATTTTTTATGTTAAGCTTCTTTGCTTTGGATAATATGAAATTGATTCATAATGCTTCTGGTGTCACAAGTGATATTGTATTGTACAACTATTTCAAAAAATTATACACTTTCTTGTATTAATAGTCATTGGACTTTTCCCTAAGTGTTACTCTGTGTTTCAAAGAAATAGAACCAACAGAATATATATATATATAGACATATATATATATATGATATACACAGACGTACATACACATCTATACAACTCATATATTTGTGGAGCTGAGAAGTTCTATTATATGCAATCAGGAAGCTAGAAAGAAAAAGAGCGATTGCCATGGTCTAAATGTTTGTGAACTCCTAAAATACGTATGTTGAAATTCCATCTACCAAAGTTGGCATTGGGTGTTAGGGATTAGTCACAGACAGATAAGAGAAGCTGTGAAGAGGCCTTGCAATTCTACCATGTAAGAATATAGCTAGAAAGCCCCTTCCAAGCATCCAAGAGTGGATGGACCCCCACTGGACACCACATTGGCCAGTTCATTGATCTTGGATTTCCCAGCTTCTAAAGTTGAGAGAAATTAATTTCTGTTGTTTATAAGATGCTCAGCTTATAGCATTTATTACTTCAATCTAAATGAACTAAAGTGTTATTGTGCTGTTGCCTTCTTGATCCCAAAGATCTGAGAACTGGGGAATAGATAGTGTAAGGTCGTTCTGGAAGCAAGTCCCTTCACTTTCCAACGTGAAGACAATCAGAGGGAGACTGAATTCTCCCTTACTAAGAGCTGCACCCTATCCAAGTGTTACAGGGTTTGGAAGTATAATCTGCTTCACTAGGTCTGTCAGTAGATTCAGACACTGATAATCCATCACGTTATCCACACAGACACACCCAGCACAGCCAAACCCGGGCACCCCACTGCGTGGTCCGGGCTGGCCTGGAGCACACGTCTCCTTGGTGCTCACCTGGCTCAAATATTTTCTTCTTCTTTTTTTTTTTTTTTTAAATGAAAGGAGGAAAACATTAACACACAGACAACATTTTACAAAATAGCAAAAGAACAGTACAGACAATACGGAGTTACAAACAGAGTGGTAGGGAATTAACAATGCTTGTTGTATTACATATTGGTATCTTCAAAGTGGTTTCTCATGAAAACAGATATAGACATGCAATACTGATCAAATATGTTCTTTTGAAAAGCATGTCTTCCCACTTTTACCCATTTTTCACTAATTTTCCTTTTGTTACTGAGTTTTGATTCTTTTTATATCCTGGATACCAGACCTCTGACAGGTGTGTTTTGATAACAGATTCACCTTGTATGCTTCTTACCTATTCATTTTGTAATAAGGTCATTCGGAGGGCTTTTTAAAACTTTTTGATGAATGATTTTCAATTTGTCTTGTGCACTTATTGCTTCCTGAACCCTACTTAAAAATTATTGGCTAGTCCCAGGTCATACTTTCCTCTATTTTTGTAAATGAACCTTAGAGTTTCGTGTCTAGGTTAGGACTACGTGCATACCAAATTAGCTTTTCTATTTTTTTTTTTTTTCGGTCTATGAAGGAATTTTATACGAAGTTGAGTGTTGATTTTCATCTACTAGATGTAGATCGTGGTCTTATCTCGCGTAGAAGCACGTGCGTATTACGTCCCAGAGGGCTGCACCTATGAGCGGGTATTTGAAGATTACAGAGCGGCACAGGGGGGAGGAACAAGGGAGCGGTGAGTGTTCGAGCTATTCCAAATTAGCTTTTCTACGGGATGAAGGGAGGGTGAGAACGCCCCGTGCGCATCACCTTGATCCACTGATCTTTTTGTCTATAATTATGCCAACAACATGCTGTTTTCCTTCCTATTATGACTATAGTATGTCTTAAAGATAGGTGGTGTAAATCTTAGAACTTTTTTCTTTGCCAACGTTGTTTCATATAAAGTGAAAATCAGCTACTTAAATCTATTTAAAAACCTTACTATTATTATGTTTGAGATTACATTTAATATATAGATGATTTGGGAGAGAACATATACCTTATATTGAGTCTTTCATCCATGATCATTAAAAGCATTCTTACTTATTTTGGCTTTTTTAAAGTTTTTACCTTTTTTTGTCTCTTTAAATTTCTTTCACTGGTATTTATTTTGTCAATTTCATAGAGAAGTCTTTCTTCATTATTGTTAATTTTATTGCTTAGTATTTTGTGACTTTGATACTGCTGCACAAAGATCTTTCCAAATTTTTATTTCTAGGTGTTTTCTGTAAGATTGAGTTTTGTATATTAACTTTGTATAATTTAAATTGGAAAATTTATATTCTGTAATCAAGCAGGGACTTGGGGAAAGAGTTAAATTGTGTTTTCAAATTCTAGCCCGCTCTGCTTCATTCCCAGCTTGCTGTTTCTCCAGCGCCAGTTCGTGAGTATCTAAAGCCTCCAACACAATCTAATAGAATTTTTGAGCAAATCATTTCGCCTTTTTTTTTTTTAAATCTTAAAGCGTATCCATTATAGTTTAAAAGATGACGGTAGGGACAGGGCTTCTAGATGCACTTTACAATTTTTTGGGTGTTGTCTTCTATTCCAGTTTTGTCGAGAATTTTATGACTAAGTGCTAAATTTTGAGGCATTTTTTCTATAGTCATTTATATGACTGTTCTTTATACTTTTGAATATGGTAAAATACACTGATTGTTTTTTAAAACTAAAGCAAAATTTTCATTACTAGGATAAGAAGCCAATTTGGCTAAGCCCTTATCCTTTTTAGGTGTTGATAAATCCTACGGAGTCATTTATTGATACTTGCTGTATTCATGTTTAGTGGGAATATTGGAGTAAAATCTTTTTCTGCAATGTCTGCCAAATTTTTGTGACAAATTAATCCAGGCCTCTTACAGAAAGTGAGGAAGCATAGGATGTTTTTATATCTTCCTTAAATATTTAATAGAATTAACCAAAGGAAGTTTTGAAATTAAACCTTTTGGCTTTTAAAGCTATTCTCTAATGTTCACCTGATTTCTATTTCATTAATTGCTGTACATTATAATGTTCCATTTTCTAACTAACTTTGGATTTAAGTTCCTGGCCTTTTTCTAGTCTTCTTGTTGTTGTTGTTGTTGTTATTTAAGACAAGGGTCTTGCTGTGTAGTTCAGCCTGACCTTGAACTCAATACCCCAGGCTGGCCTCCAAGTCAGCATCAATCCTCCTGCCTCAGCCTTCTGAGCTGGGATGCTAAGTATGTGCCACCACATCTGGATTTTGTTAGGTTCTTATTGTAGAATTTGTATCACTGATTTAAAAACTTTTTCTCATTTATAATATAATAATTTAAAAGTATAAGTACCTCTATAAGTGCTGCTATATGTGCATTCACAAATTTTGCTTTTTATATTTTACTGAGAAAAACAATAAAAATGTACAGAATTTCAAAACAAGATACTAAGAAATTAAAAATGGTTATAACATTGCATTTTGTTATCTTCAAAGTGTTGCTCAAATTACCAGATATAGGCATGAAAAATTGATCAAACAATATAAGCACTAACTGCTCCTTTCAATGAGCTAATAGAAATTAGTAGTACAATTATCTTAGCTATCTTGTGTATATATATATATATATTTTTTTTTTCCCCTTTCTTCTTTTCTCCTTTCCCTTATTCCTGTTGTTCTTCCTTTTAGAGGAGTTTCTGTCACTTTCACAATATCCATTGCACATTTTGGATTTTATTTACTCTTTCAGTTTCTTACACTAGGGAGATAATACAATGTTTACACATAAGTAGTTGTCTTATCCACTTTGAAATATTCTCTAATGTGTTGTTTTCCAAAAGGTTTTATTTATTCTCTGAATACAGAAGGCTATTCTGGAAACTCTGCTTTTGTTTCATGACTGGAAGATGCACTGTGTAATAACTGTGTGCTTTTCATCTACTGAGATTTGATTATTGTCGGCATTCTATCCGTCTTAGTGCTGTCTGTCCTGCGGGTCTTAATTGTCCACCAAACGTCTGTAAGGTAAAGACTTGGGGGGTGGTCCTGGGAGGTGGTGGCGCCTTTGAGGGTGGGGTTTAGAGGGAGGTCTTTATGTCATGGGGGCGCTGAAAGGGGAGCGCGAGACCCTGGCCGCTTCCTTTTACTCTTTTCCACTTCCTGGCCATGTGCTGAGTGTGTCCCTGCCTTGAGGCGCTACCACAGGCCTGGGACCCTGGGCCGATCGTTCACAGACTGTAGCCTCCAAAACTGTGAGCCAAAGCAAACTTTATGAGTTAACTTTCTCAGTTCTATGTTACAGTACTGGAAAGCTGGGCCGGGGACACAGCTCAGCGGCACAAGCGCCGGCCTGGCAAGCACAAGGCCCTGAGTTCAATTCCTGATACCAAAAAAAAAAAGAAACTTGGAAAGCTGAATAACGCAGTGGTTGCTCAGTGTGTTTTCACAAATAATGTCTATTCGTTCCACAGCTTTTGACACTGACACATGATGTCAATACCTGGATGACTGACATCTCCATTGCTTCTGTATCTCTTTGTATTCCTCTCATTTTTCTATCACTTCCACGATAGATTCAGATAAAGACATAAAAATATTTATATGCACTTGTGAGTTTGTCTGTTTCTCTATTTTTACTTCGTATATTTTGAGACTCTATTAAATGCATGCACATGTGTGTTTCTTTTATGTCTTCCTGAAGATTATTTGTTACATGTGAATGCAATCACCTGACTTTCTTATGATTAGTGTATATATATATATATATGCTAACTCTATGTGTAAAGTGAATCTAACAATATGTGGTAAGGTCTTGGGGTTTTTAAATTAGCATGAAGAATTTTCCTTTAAGGGGCTGGGGATTTAGCTCAGCAGCAAAAGCGCCTGCCTGGCAAGCGCAAGGTTGTGAGTTCGGTTCCCAGTACCGGAGAAAAAAAAAAAAAAAGAATTTTCCTTTAACCTGTTCATATTTACTGTAATTGGTGTTGTTGGTTCTAAGACTATTATCTTTATTTTCTACATCCTTTAATCTTTTTTGTTTTATAATTGATTTTTCCATTGCATCAGATGTTTTCTGTGTTTCATTTTATTTCTTCTTTCTGCTTTTTAACCCTATTATTGTTGTGTGCTGCTTTTTAATATGGTCACTTCAGAAGTTATAAGAGGCATCCCTCTTGCTGGAGTGCTCCATATAAAATACAGGAATTGTTAAAATTATGGTTCCTGTCACCCATCTGTCCTTTATGCTACCGCTGTGTGTAAATAACTTACGAAGTGCACATACATTCTTTTCTATTATTATTGTCATGATTATTTTGAAGTCATATGTTTTAAAATAATCTTAAGAAAACATCACTAACCCAGTATTTTGGAATTACAAATATTTATCAAGGACTCTCTCCTTTCCAGTATTTGCCTCTAATTATTCTCTAGTACCTTCGAGATAGTTATTGTGGGGGGGCACCAGAAATTGAACTCAAGGCCCCAGGCTTGCCAGGTGGGTGCTGAGCTGCTAAGCTACATCGCCAGCCTAAAATAGTTATTTTAAATATCTTTGCCAGTGTTTGACATTTTTATCTGTGGGAGGATAAATTTTATAGAAACTATTCAATTATTACTAAAACAAAATCATTTTTTCCTTTATTTTGGTAGCTAAAATCTTGAACTCTCTACTCTTTTGCATTTTTAAGAAGTTTATTGTCGTTAGGGCATATTTCTCGTTTCCTAGGTTTGTATGTGTAAAGTGCGGTAATAAGCAGGACAGTGAATGCTACCAGCACTGCCAGTGGACACACCGACTACGCTAGGTGAACCTAGCCACCTCCCCTAGCACCTCCCCTGCTTCTTCAAGTCAGCCCAAAGGGCAGGGACTCACCAGCGCTGTACTCTACTTTTCATTTTCATGAATCCTCCTGCTTCCTGTCCGTTTACGATAGATGCATTATTGATGTGGACTTGGAATCTGAGTTTCTGGCAGATTTCTTCGAATGGATCCCAATTGCCCAGTATTTTTTCCTTCTTATTTATGGCTTCTTGGTTTCTCTTTTTTTTTAATAACATATACTCTTAAATATGTATTTAGTTCATGATTCCTTCAATGCTAATTGAGTAATAGTGAAATAGATTAATAGTGAAATAGATTAAATCTTCCAGCAGGTACAGAAAGAGAATCCCCGTGCTGCTGGTCAGTGCTAAATGGCTTCGTGTGCCAGGCACAACTATTTCTGACGTTTTCCTGACTTTGCTCATTTTCCTTTATTGTTTAGCTCTGGACACTTACACACATTCAGACTGTCTCGCTTTACTACTGTGCTCTCTGGCCTTGCGAGAGTTCCACGTGGACTAGAAGGCTGTCCTCTATTAAAGAGTTTATCAGCTCTTTTCCTACACAGTCTTCTGCCCCTTGATAGATAGGTTTCCATATTATAACGTGTAGGGTTTGACCAGTGATAGAAGCCTCCAAGAAACTTGTTCTTCATGTGGGGCCCACCCCCAAATGCAGTCTTGGCCCCTCTCTGACTGCTTGCCTGCATACGACCTTTCAGCATGATGCCATCTTGTTCTTTAGAGACCAGCCCCGATGGTACCAGACAAGATTCTAAGATACTGAGAATAAGAAATTTGCGGTAAGTTCCAGCCCAATACACGATGCAGAGGTGTCTCAGAAGCGTGAATCTATGAGCTTGCTTCATTGATTGGCCTCTTCTCTTGTCCATATATCTGCTTATGTGTGCTAAATTTTTCTTAAAATTTCCTTTTATAATGACACTAGTCTTGCTGGATCAAGGCCTACCCTAAAGTAAATGAGTGTAATAACTTCATTAGAAGTTCGATGCCTAAATGTGGCTATTTTCTGAGGTACCAGGTTTTAAAGATTCGACATAATGACTCCAGATTAAGGCAGACACAATTTAGCCCAGAGCAGGCACTACTGAACGTCAGCAAAGTCTCAGTACTTGCTTTTAAACTCGTTCCTTCAAATAATTCTGTGTCAAGAATGAGCAAACTTTGGTGAGCATGGGGTACAGGCGGAAAGCACAAAAAGGATCGCCAGTCCCTATTTATGATTATAAACAGGAATCACATGTGTGTTGCATTTATCTTTTTTGTTTAGTGTAAGAAAGGGCTAACTGTCCAAATCCTCATTGTGAAAGTGTAAGAACCGTGTGTTTTATATACTGTATGTGCTTGTGTAAACTGTTTTCTTTCGGGTTTTGTTGTTGTTGTTAGTGCTGTTGTTGTGTGTGACCCAGAAACTGAACCTCATTTTTGGGTGGAGAACCCCTCACTGTGTTGCTATGGGAAAAATAAAAACTCAGAGCCTGCCTTTGATCACAGGTGTTGCAGATGCCCCTTTATTTATTTACTTACCCCTTTCCCTTGCATCAGGGACGAGCATGTTACCTCGGCTCTATGACCCCCCGGCCTGGAGCTGGGGAATCTACACACAGACTGCATTTTGGGCGGGTGACGGTGTGTCCAGGGCAGAAAGGTGGCTTCCAGGGTCAGCATCACGTAGGGCAGTGTCGCAGGCTGAGTGCGGCTTACACACGGCATGCTCACACCACGTGGCTTTGAGGCAAGCGTGAGCCTTGAGTCCCTGTCAGATTTCTTCTTCTTCTCACCCGTTCTATGTGTCAGGGCCCACTCCCTCCTGGGAATTCTTTCTGTAAATAACCTCTTCCTAAGTCAGCAAAGTAACGTTCCATTCCTTAAAAAGAAGAATTTGTTGAATGCTTAGACGTACAGTCCTGCTCAGCAGCCTGTCAGAACCGAAACTCCTCTGCCAAGAGTGAACTTGTCCGGCCGCACAGACACTCATCATGTATCAGTTATTTTCTCTTTTGATGGGCAAGTGCGCAAAGCAGGATTTGCCCGAAGCCCCTCCTTTGCAGGTCACCAATCTGTAGAGGCAGGTTAAAAACAGTACATAGGTCCACGTCAGGTAATATATGAAAGTTGAGATTTCCTCCCCAAAATTTGCCAATGAATCCAAAATTTTGAGATTCTCAATAATGACCTGTGAGGTTAAAAGAAATTGTCCTATAGTATTCACCAGTAAAATTGTTTTATTAACCATCTAAAAGGAAATACTGAGATGCATTTCTATTTTTTCTAAAAAGCAATAATATAAAATTGTAGCCATATGAAAAGATCAAAATGTATCAGACATAATATAAAATAAAACCGTGTCAGTAATTTATGAAATAAAACATAGTTTATGATTTTTCTACATTTTATAATGCTGATGGTATGTCTCACCATAAACTCCTTTAAAAGAGTTTTTATTGCAACATAATTAAAGAATAATAAATTTCCCCTAAAAATATAATATAGAGCCTTAGCAGCTTTAACATACTCTATGCTTACAAAATAATCGCCACAATTTTAATAACAAATATTTCCAGAATGCCCCAACTTTTCATAGTCCTATTCAATCCATTATTTATTCTCATCTACAGGCCTCCACTGAGGAATTTCCTGACTTTAAATAAGCTTTTATTTTCCAGAATTTTAAAGATATGCAACCCTACAGTGCGCATCTTTCAAAATTCTGGGCATGGCTTCTTTCTAAAGAGTGGGCAAAGTCATTTTGGCATCATGATTTTGAGTACACACACGGTTGGCGGTGTAATTGTTCCTTTATTGTTGCTGAGAATTTTATGATGCGGAGAGATCACAGTTTGCTTCTCTGTTTGTCCATTCAGCTGATGATGGACACTTGGGCTCCATTAGTTTTAGGTTATTACACCTTAAGTGTATTCATGTATGATAGTCATTGTGTGGGCATATATTTTTGTCTCTACTGGGTAAATATTTAAGAATGCAATAGCTAGATCAGGTCATAGAGAGGGTGCATGCTTTACCTTTGAGGAAATTGCAAAGCTTGCTCTGATAATTGTTATTTTACACCCCCCCTCCAGCACGTGCTAGTCCCTCTACATCCTCCACAATATGGTACTTGAGATGTCTATTCTCTTTCAGATTCTAGCCAATCTAACGGGTGTGTTGGGCCATCTCATCATGATTTTAATTTTCCTAATGATTAATGACACTGAGCATTATTTTATGTGCCTATTTTCTGTAAAGAAGCACTAGTTTTTTCCTGTTGCTAAGTTTATTGGTACAGTTTGGGTAGACATACTGATCACATTCATCGTAGGAAACTTGAACCTGTACGTGACATATTGGTACCCCTTTTTACTCCCACTCCCCTCCCTCCCTTAAATCCCTCTTCCCAAGGAGCACTCTCTCAGGGTTTGTAAGAGTTCTCTATACACTTTGGGAGAGGGGTTTGAATGTATGACTGCAAGCCTTACAAACTGACTTTCTCCCTGGCTATGGGGCTCTTGCTGTCGGCTGCGATAGGACTGTTTCTCGGGTAGGGCTCAGGTCCTCCAGATCCACACAGCTCAGAGCGCCCTTGCTCAGACCTTCTGCAGTCCCAGGAGGAGATGCTGCTGCTGCTGCAGGAGGCATGTGGGAAGCAGGCTATGTGCTTAGGCAGCTTGTCTCCTCCTGATGCTCCTGCTCACTTACCACTTTCATCTCATAATGGACGTTTCCTAGATCTAACTCCTCTACGAAACGGTTTCTGATGGAACCCAGTCTAGGTTGGACATCTCTGGCTGCATGGTCCCTTGATGTGCCCAGGTGGTGCATTTCTTCTCTACCCGGAGCAGAATCTTCCTCTGCAGATGGTAAGATGCCTGTGTTGTGATTCTTCTTCCTATGAGCACGTTATGACCTCTGTTTCCACCACCAGTAGATGCTACTCCCACAGCATCTCTTAGGTGTTCATGCCCAGGAAACCAGGCTCCTGCATGCTGGCCAGTCCTGCAGAGCACTTTCTTTTCTGGATTCCAGTCAAGTACATCACCTGGAGCCATACCCTTTAATACGGAGTATGCTGTGGATACAACAAAGAGCTCTATCGGACGTTTTATTCCTTTCTCTGCAGGGAGAGGTAAAAAATGAAATATTTTGTCTTTCACTTTGGACAATATATTCTGACATGCTTCTGACCATTGGCTTCTAAAAATATTGCCGCTACAACAGGACAACAAGACTTTCTATTTCCCCTCTGAAGGGTCATGCGGCTTAGGAACGCTGCAGAATGGCAGCAACTCCCCGCTCATTTCATCGGATTAACTACGGTGGTGGATAAATGTGCTGCTCTACAGGATGCAGGGAGAGTGTAAGCCTCGTGGGCTGCTTCAGGAAACACAGTGGGGAAGTCAGAGCTCCAGAGAGCTGTAACTATGGACACTTAACACTGTCCATTCCGTGCGAAGGCGAATTACCTGTGATTCTCTTTTCTTAGAAAAAAAGAAAAAGTGTTTTCATCAAGTCAAAGCTAACACATGATATACCTGTTACTGTGCTATTATGCTTTATCAAAGATACTTCGGGCATCCTGGCTAAATTAGGGCCGTCACTTGACTGACTTCATGGAAACCTACTATCATTTTCCAGGGTCAATCTAGGTTCTACAATTGTCATGGTGATATACTTATAATCACTACATCTGGAACATTTATTGATTTACTCATCTATTTATTTTAATTTATTAATTTGCATTACTGGGGCCTTTACACTGAGCTTTTACAGCATTTTTTATTGTCAGACAGAATTTTGTTAAATCCCTAAGTTTCCCAGGCTGGGTCAAACTTTGCAATCCTCCTTCCTCAGCCTCCTAGAGTGCCCTAGTTTCTTTAGAATTCCATGAGTGGCACAAATTTCTGGCATTCTTATAGCATAACTTAGCAGTTTTATTAAAACTTTCTAGGCTTGGGAGAAAAAGAAAGAAGGGGAGAATTTCCACTTAGAACTTGCTACTAAATTAACTTTTGTTCTGCAAAGGGCCCCGTGTAAAGTGGGGCCCACCACTCACGATGCCTATTTGCATTGTACACTCTGAGAACAAAGAAATCACAGTGTGCAGGGCTCCACTTACTTCTTATCACCCGTACTGCGCCACTCTCACAGGCCCTAACGACTTTAAATTCCCAGGTAACACTGCTAACACAGGCTTTGTGTCCAATGGTCTCTGAGTGTTCCGCTCTCTCCCTCCCCTCGCTTATTAACAGAGCAAACTGTAGAAGGACTGTGTGCAGTGCCAGGTTCGTTCCCCTGGAGCCTGGACAAGTCAGTCAGTGTGCTGTGTGTCCAGAGGCAGGGTCAGCTACACTGGAGATGGTGTTACGAGTTTTTATCGGGACAACTGTATTCGACTTCTGGATTGCTCACCTTTGACTTGTATTGAGAGTATAAATAAAACAGTAGCTTTTGTGACTCCCTTGCTCTTTCACTCCCAGGGTGCTGTGTCCTCGCAGCCATCCCTGTTACGCTTTGTGGCTGAGGTGGCTTTGATGTCATTCAGTGCTACAGCCGTGCCTTCCTGTATCTGAAGGTTAAGTGCTGCATTCATGCCTGCGTCACTGCGGAGTGCCCTCACCCGCACTGCTGTTTATGACCTTATTTGTGTATCACTCTCCTACCAGCCACACTGCTTTCCAAAGAGAAACCCCAGCAAGTCCCTGAGTGAGAGGGGTGCTCTTTTCCCTCACAGCAGTTATAGCATCTCAGTATCTCTTGCGGGCCAACTTGTTCTCTGTTTCTGAGAGCCGTGGTAGCAGACAGTTTATAGCATCTCCTGGAGTTTTACTAGGGAATTAAATTCTTCATGCTGAAAACATGCTCCCCAAGTGGTGACCTCTCCTCTATCCAGCTTTATGTTTTTGGCTCCTTTGGTCAAGGGCACCTGAAAAACTCCAGTCTCACAGAGGAACTCTCTGCTTCCTCACAGCTTTCCCTCTGTATCTGGCAGCTCCTTTGGACGCAGTCCCTCCTCTGTCAGACCCCGTATGTGTCAGCTGTGTGCTGTTTTGACTTCCTCTGGTTAGGGGCAGAAGGACGGTAGAGGACACTTAAGCACAATCTGAGATTCAAGATTTTCAAGGGCATCAATTCAGATGACATGCACCCCACAGATCAAAGTCATTTTCTTCTAAACCGAGGCCCTGATCTTGGCATAGCAGGGTTGCCTCTGCTGGGGTGTAATTTTTCTGGAATTCAATTATCTCATGCTCAGGCCTTGAGTTTGATCCCTAGCTTTCTCTGTCCTCCTGAAGCAGATGTTATGAATGAGGTCCTCTGGCTTTCACAGTTACCTTCGACTGAAGAGTAATAGTTCAGAGCTTTTGCTGCTTTTTTTCCAGATATTCAGCAGAGCTGAGCAACACCTGCTGAATTCTATTGTCCTTACCCAGTACTTATGATTTCCTTCTTGTTTCTAAAATGCCTCGATCACACCAGTTAACAATTTCTTTCTAATAGTATATCATCCTAGTTTCCTAAGTTCTAACTAAACCATCACCTTTTGTCAGTAGCTGTTTATACTCTACTAATTATCAGCAAACACAGTCCTTATTTACAGCCAGAACGAGAAGGATGCTGCTTCACAAAATCCACCTGTACTCTTACCTCTCAGATATTCCTACTACCGTGTTACAGGTTCAGCTACACACCAAGTGGAATCTGAGATAAAGCTTAGTGCGCGACAAACCTTTGAGATTAGCATAGATGAAAGGAAGAAAAAAGAAGCAAGAGAATGCCTAAGAAGTCAAGCTGTGATATAGGCCCAAGCTGACCTTCAAGCAACTCCATCTGGACCTCTGCAGCTAGAATAACCATGTACAGGTTGCCCAAGAAAGCCCCAGGGAAGTCTTGACTTTGCTATCTCCATATCAATCTTCCACTCAACGTGAAGTATTCCCAGGAAGGCTTTGAACCTGAAAGAAACATTTCTTTGAAGCTAAGGCTATCTCAGAAGGGCCAGTCACAGCGTCTATGGTCAGCACCCTCCAAGTGGGCTAACGACGTCCTCTGAGCGATGTTCATTCAGAGTAAAGAGCCAGGGTCCACAACTCATAAAGATTCTACTAAAATTGTTCCTGCCCTTTCTTTGAGTCCATGAGCTTCTCTGTAAATATTCTGGCTTAAAGTCCATTGTAACAGGGCTGGGGGTGAAGCTCAGAGGTGGAGAGGGTGCTTATACTGTGCCAAACCCTGGGTTTGATTCTTGACATCAAAAAAGTAGAAATAAATAATAAACTAAAGTAAATTTATTGTATGGAGGCAGCTACTTTATTAATAGAAGTTTCATGGAGTAGAAAAACTACAAGGTCAGAAGAATAGTTATTGATTTTATCTCTTCAGAAGGAGGCTGCATGTCCTTCTGTAGACCTATTTCTGACAACTGAGCCTAACTTTTGGAGGTGACTTGAAGTTGGAATGATCAGTAACTTAAAGAATATGGCTCAAGGGACACTGTGACACTTTGGATACTAGGCTTGAGGAGGTCTGTCAGCTGCCACTGGGTGTCCTGTAGCACTCAGTCAGGTGAGAAGTCTCACCACCCTCCTGAGGGATCATCTGCACATCGAGCGCCCGGAGGCGCTTGGCACTTCAGGCACCCGCTCAGATTTACTACACAAGTAAGGTCCCCACGGACCTTCAATCCCAGCCCATGGGTCAGCAATAAGTAGCCATCTGAGCATTGCTCACATTCCAGATTCATGAACTATGACAAAAGGTCGTTGTTTTAGGCTGTTGTATTTGGGGTTTAGCTTGTTATACAGAAATCTATACCTTGCTTAGGTTTCATTTGTGTGTCAGCCACAGAACTTACTGAGGTAAATTGAAGTATAAACAAAAAGTATTGTTTATAAGTAAGTACTAAGTATTGGATTATTGTTCATTTTGGCTATCATTTGTTCTTCATTCACTGTGTCCTATGAGCTCCACTTTACATATTGTCTTATTTCACCCTCACAGCATCAGTTACCAAACAATGCCAATCACTTATCAATTGTCTCTCGGGGACTGGGGATTTAGCTCAGCGGCAAAAGCACCTGCCTGGCAAGCGCAAGGTCGTGAGTTCGGTTCCCGGTACCGGAGAAAAACCAAAAAAAAAAAAAAAAAAAAAAAAAAAATTGTCTCTCAAGGGCTAAGGATTTAGCTCAGTGGCACGGTGCCTGCCTGGCCAGCACAAGGTGGTTAGTTCGATTCCTGGTACCGGAAAAAAAAAGACTAAATAAATGAAAAATAAATAAGTAAAATAAAAATTCATATGTTCCTTTAAAAAAAAAAAATTGTCTCTCAGCTGCATCTGTACCCTGCTCGGTGTTGCTGGGCCTGGAACTCAGCAAACGAAATCTTCAGAATAGTTTCCCAGTCAATTCTGTTTAGACTGTACCATTAGGAAGTACAAGAGGGAGAGTTTAAGGTGGGAGAAGAAGGGATTTTCTCTCCGCTTTGTTCCTCCTGTGTCATCTCGGCAACAGCAGCTGTCTCCAGCCTCCAGTGCTTGCGTTTCTGCACTTCTGGAATCAGCGCC
This sequence comes from Chinchilla lanigera, assembly GCF_000276665.1. NCBI lineage: Eukaryota > Metazoa > Chordata > Mammalia > Rodentia > Chinchillidae > Chinchilla > Chinchilla lanigera. The sequence goes on from NW_004955441.1 coordinate 18,726,978, forward strand.
TGCGCACTCTCAGAAGTGCTCACAGGGCATGCTGCGCCGTCTCTGCACCTCTGCACTGCTCCTTCCGACAGCCCTCCAAGCTCCAGCACTACGATTCAAATTTGCTTCCAGTCACTCCATTGCAAAGTATGCGCTGCACGCAGATAAAATTACGCCCTCTTCCTCCCGCTAAGATCTCCTGCTCTTCAAAGGAACTTCATCCCTAACTTCAATAGACATCTTTACTCGATAGTTACTTTGTAAGTCTAGTTTTAAAAGACTATTTTCCCATGAGTTTTTGAGTTACACATAATTCTTTGAAAATTCAAATTTTGTGTTGAATCACTTAAAGAATACAGAATATCTACCTTCAATATCATTTTTCACTATCCTTGTCAGCACAAACAATACAATCTGTTTTTATCTGATATATATAACTCCATTATATGAATGTATAGAATTCCATTCTGTTATACATCCATTGTGCTGGCTTTTGATTCACAAATTCCTTTAATCACTAATTTGGAGAAAGATAATTCCCTCTCTAAAGACCAATCTTACTAGGCAATCACATTCTAGAAATGCGAAGAAATTAATATAACCAAAATCTTCTAGAATATTCAGATTCCATTAAAGCACAGGTGTTCCCCAAAGATGTATCTGTAAATGCCCCAGGGCCTTTGTGTCCTGAGGTCCTTGTGGCATCTCCGGTCATTGGCTTAGTTATAAGGAGAGCGGTCAGCTAAACAATGGAAACAGACATGAACAGCCAGTTGCTACCAGTATTTTTTTTAACTTTACTACATTACTAATTACTCTATTTTTTTCTAACTTTTCTAACATTTTAGCAGCTCTAATAAGTAACCACCAAACAAGATCTTTCTTCTATAGACTGAAACGTCTCTTCTACTGCCTTTGTTTCCAGAGGAATGAATGATGAAATTATTGCATTTGATTCAAGGGTAGCAACTTTCAACTTCTAAATTCTGCAAACTGGATACACTACATTAGAAACCCAATTATAGCAAATGCATATCCCTCTCTGTGGCTACCTATCTGACTTTTTCCAGGACAATCATCATTTCCAAGGGCTGACATTACTTTCTGTTGTCCAAGTGTGACAATAGAAAATAGTTCCAGTATGGATTAAGGATGAAAATATTGATTTACCACGCATTGTTTAGTCCCAGTGTAACAATATGCTGCAAATATGTCTCTGTTCTTTATGAAACAATCAAGACACATTTAACAACTGATTATGACATTGTCCCCATAGACCACAAAGAAAGCTTTGTTGTTCATTGATATTGCAAAGTTATCATAAAACTAATCACTAAAACCAGAACATTTTAAGAGTAAAAGGCAATAGTATGAATAACTGTATGAAGGAAATGAAAATAGGATATGCATCTCAAATATAGATCATTCGAAATGATTGAACATTCCTCTCTGTGGTAGAGCAAGTTTGCATCCTGTGATAAGTCAGTCTATCTCACACTGTCCATAATATAATTACTCTTATTTTATACATGAGAAGACTGAAGATCAGAAATGTTGAATAGCTTTCCTAAATTCCCAGAGCTGATAAGTACATAGTGGAAAAATCCAATGGGTCTGATTCTGGAGATTTTGTTTGAACTGCCACATTCTACTGTCACTGAAGATCCTCACTGTTTCTAATATGTCATTGCTAGTGAAATTACCAGCCACCTACAGGATGATTGCAAGGGTTTAATAGAAATTAATCTAAAACCTTTCTCCTTTCAGTTTGAAATGGTGTTACTTATGCTTTGTAAAAATTACTAAAACTACTTGAGTGAAGCAAAAGTAATAATAAGACCAAACAGAAAGAATGCTTGCACTTTCTGTAAACGGGTTCATTTAAAAGACATATTCATCTGGGCATGGTGGTGCATGCCTGTAATCCCAGCATTCCAGAGGCTGAGGCAAGAGGATCATTGCAAGTTCAAGACCAGCCTGGACTACAAAGTGAGCTCAAGGCGAGCCTGAACTGCATAGTGAGAAACTGTCTCAAAAATACAACAAGAATAAAAACTAAAAAATAAAATAAAAATTAAAAAAGACATATTCATTAAAGTTAGTCCTCCTCCTTCACTCACTCCATACCTGAGAATTTATCTACTTGCTCAAATTTCTTGTAACCAGAAATCAATACTTCTGGCATTTTAGGGGTCATTCGCAGATGTGCACAGAGCACTGAAGAATCTATGGTTCGTGTACCTGCTCCCATTTTACGCCAAAGAGGGCACTAGTTTGCCTTCTTGGTTTAGTTGTCGTACAATAAATAAAAGTTCTTTTGTGGTCTGTCTAGTACCACGTTTTCCACAGTTGTGTATTTATGTTGATTTTGCTGTGTGAAAAAGCCCTAAGTATAGTGCTGAAGGATTATCTCATGTTTCTAAGCAGAACACCGCTGTGATGTGCACGGTGGAGAAAACACATGCTCCAGATGAGCTTCTTTTAGGTACGCATTAGAGTGGTATTTGTTATGAGTTCAATGGTACAGGTTAGCAATATGTATTAAGTAGTGTGTCTTTAAAGAAAAACATACGGAATGAGCATATGTGTCCTCAGCGGATGCAAATGTAACCAGGAGGTTCACAGGAACATAACCCCTAGGAACAGTGTTCAGTATTTGTGTTCACTGTAGATAACATAACTCCCGTAAATAATGAGAATTATCTCTATCCGTTTCTGCAGACCTCATTCCGCACTATAAAGGGAAGGAAGCAACCCTTTGCCATACTTGTGTTGTATTCAGAGATGTCTTTCACTTGGTGATGTTGCATTGCTAGCAGCAAAGTCTCAGCTCTTCTGTTCCCCTGGCCTCACATATGTCAAGATAATAAAAAACAACCCGTGATCTCCGAGTTGGCAGCAGCGGGATACCCAAATCAGGCCAGTCGGCGCCCATCGCTCACGAAAACCTGGCTTGTCTCCTCTCCGCTCTCCCAGGTTATGTCCAACCACCCAAAGAGACCTGCAGGGATGCAGACTCCAGTGTTGTCATAAATTCTCATCCTTTTGCTTTGCATGTGTTGTGTCATCAGTCCTCACACTGACACCAAACTTGGGTCGGGGTCCCTGCGCCTCTCCAGGTGACTGTAACATTTAGTATGCATTCATTTTGTCTTTTCAACAAGCTTATGTGATGCGTCACTTTGTATAGCAAAGAGATCCTGACTTTGAGGGACAGTTATATAAAAGAATCCTTTCAGAGAAAAAAATCCAAACTGTGTGTTGAGGTAAGCTCTACAGCAATGATAGTACCACGGGGATTAACAAAGAAAGGCATATTTATCCAACATGAGAGCAAAACGCTCTATTCACAGAACACACTAAGATGATGGGCTGAATTTTGTCTTTATTTACTGCTCTGCATCTTCTCAGCCTCTGATTTCTTTTCTTTCTTTATCCTGTCAGGAAGGTAGGTGGAATTTATAGCTATTTTGGAAGTTCCTGAGAACAACAAGTATTTATCAAAACGAAAACCTGGAAAATAACCAGAGCACTTCCCTCAAACCATGAAACCTTCAATTCTGCAGGGGCTGCAAGAAAAACTCTTGGTGGAAACACAGGTAGTTCTTTGTAGTGCTCTTCAAGTAACACACTGCTGCCCAGCCCTAGGCGTGGATTTCACCAGGCCTAAAACCATGCACACAGATACGCAGAGGTATCAGCCAACCTAAAACACTTTCCAGTTTATGGGTCAACCCTACTGTCTCTCCAGACCAGTAAGGCAAGTCCAACACTTAGAATTCACTCTAAACTACAAAGCTGACACACCGTAAGAGCAAAGCAGGTGCCAGAATCTGTAATGTGTGTAAATTTTTCAGTATCACCCCAAAATTTTTTATAGTTTCTATTTTCATTTAAAAGGAAAGCTAGCATATACTATGTGGGAGAGGACAAGAGCTTGTTAAAGGAGGAAAGCAACACCTCTCCATATGCATAATTTAAAGTGATGGAAATAAGGGCACAATTATCCAATTTCTTAGAAAGAGAGACTGCTCAAACTGGATGATACTGCTCACAAAGACAGCAAGAGTGGTTTCTACTGCCGTTCTCCACGGTGTGGTTTGCTTCTTGGCTGATGGCATGATATTGCTTGGAGCATTCACTTTGCATCTATGACCTGAGTTGCTTTCTGAACTAGCATTCTAATGCTGTAAATCAAAAACACTTGTAAACTGGATTTCAACTTGAACAGGACCCTGGTGTGTGCTTCTCCTGTTCCAGTCCCTCACTTTCATACGGATAATTTAAATACATATTCTTTTGGGGGAATTGAAGCAAAATATGGAGAGTAGTTTTCCTGCAAAATACGGTGAGTACGATACTTATAGGTCTCAGGGTGAGCAAAAACAATGGAATGGCAGGTTTTATTTTATCTTTTTTCCTTTGGATTAAAAGGCAGGAAATGCATAAACACTTTCATATATTTTCACAATTACAGCCGCATTTAAAGTGCCTATAATAGTTACATTTTTGTAGCTGAGAATTTGTAGGTCAAAGAGGTGGCAATTCCCAAAGGTTGCTTCTCAAACACCGTCTCCTTTATCAGTGCTAACATCCCCGTGAGCAGCCTGGTGGTGCTCAGCTCTCCGGTGACTATGTGCTCCGGGGAACACTAAGGCTCTCTTCAACAGCGTGATAATTTCCCTCCCTTTACTGGTAATTATTGCACACTGGATGCGATTTAGCCATTAGACATTGGGTGACATCTTCTGAGTGGTTCTGGGAAATTTCATTTGCTATTAAATAGGAGCAGAAAAAAAGTTCTTTTCACACTGATATGTGAGGATGAAAGCTTGAAAGGGGACGTACATGCTTTTAACAGCTAGGGACAACCTGGGATGAGGATGCAATATTAAAACAGAATCTGAGCCACTGGTTATGTTCCAGATTCTCTTCCTTTCCTTCTTTGGATGTATTATGTTAATTAATAAACATTCATTTTAGTTCAAAGCATTTTTATTTAGAAGCTTCTACTTTTATTGTAGATCACCCTAAATAATATGTAGATTATGTAGAATATCCACATAAAATCATGCATAATTTATGAAGCTCAAAACACAAAGGCTGATTTTTCTAACTCTGAACTCTTTGTTCACTTTAGTAATATAGTTATAGCTTGTCTAATATTGATATGAAATAAATGATTATTAAAAAGTAGGCAAAACATCAATCTTAATTTCCTCACCAGGATGGAATCATAATTCTTTAAGTGAAGAAAAAGAATAAGATAAGGCTGTGTGTGTTGCTTATGTGGTGACTATATTGGGAATATTTATTCCACTGAAATATGTTACAGAAGATGAGGTCACTAAAATTACAGCAGTAAAGTATAAGGGATTTTAAAGATTTTCACTTAGCATTGACTTCTACTTTCAAATTCTGGATCATGGATAGTTCTGTATACTTGTCTATAGTTCTCAGCTATAAGTTATTTTGAATTCTTTTTAAGTATATAATTATCAGCAGTATCACATCATCATCATCATCAGCAGCAGCAGCAGCATCATTTTTCTAGACTCTTCATCTTCCACTCTCATAGTTAAATCCAGTAAAAAATGAAAAGTCTCTTGGGAAAATCTCTCTGTCCTCTGTTCTTCATCTCCCCGTCCCCGCAAAGCTAGGCTGTTGCACACAAGTCCATCACAGATCACCTTCTCTGCATAGACTCTCCTCCTCCTCCTGTCCAGCAGGTCCTTCCACCAAGTTCAGAGTACACTCATGGCCTTTCTGTGTTCCCAGTGTCTGTGAGCACCTTAGGCCGATACTGTTTAATATGCCTTGGTTTTTCTCTTGCATATTGCTGATGTTCATTAAATATTCAGTGACTTGTATATATCAGAATGTATAAATACGTGTTCCAGAACTCAAAGAAAATTTAATGTAAATATGTAAATTATATACACCATACAACAATAACAATTATCCTAAGAGTTTTAACTGTGTGAAGAACTAATGCTCACAATAACATGTATAGTTGAGATAACTGATTCCACTAGGCCCTCTTTTTGGTTCTAGAGCTTTTTGTTGTTGATGTTAGCTTCATTTTCATAAAGAAAGAAATTGTGGTTAATTAATTTACAGAAAATCACATAACTGGCCATTGGTGACACAGAATTTGAGTGCAGGAAATCTGGCTAAAGAGTTCTTGAAACCACTGTACTAGATGGCACTGATGTCAACATTTATCACCGGTCCGTAGGAGTCCGGCTACCCTCATTAATGGTAGAAAGGAATATAAAGGCAGTAATAACTCCTGAGCATTGGGAAAGTGATGACTAGCTACCAACAAAACATATCATTCCTCCCTCTGCATGTAGATTTCGTACCGAGATAGATATCTAGAAAAGATTACATTTCTCAAGCCCTTTTGCACCTAGATTCAGTCAAATAATTAATTCTCATCAGTGGATTGTAATAAAAATTGGTATGCATCACTTTCGGGGTAAAGATTTCAAGTCTTTCTCTATCTACCAACTGGACACAGACATTCACAAAACCCTGTTTGATGGTCGGGAATGAAAGCAGTATGTGTCTTTGTGGGTCCTCCATGGAGGAAATTCCCAAGGACTAGGAAAATTCACTTCTGACTTACACAATTAAGCCCCTGAGAGTCATCTATGGTGTCGAACCATTCTTCTGTTTTAAAGTCTTTTAAAACAATAAGGTTTCCATTCACAAAATTACTGCATAACAGACACCAGGAATGGAGTCTATTTATTTTTTCACTAAATAATATGAGGAAAGAACTTTTATTTCTGTAAAAACTATGCTTCAGAAAGGTTGATTTGCATGCCTGTGTTCAGACAATTCAAGGATGTCTGCTCCAACAGCTACAACATTGCCATAGCATGGCGCCTCTGACTTGCATCTTGCTTTTGACCTTAAGCACTGCAAAAGCACGGTGATTCTTTGTCAGCACACAGACACCACATTCTGAACATGAGACTTTCCTGATGCAGATTTCCATCCTCTCCCTTCTGCCTGCCTAACAGCGCCTGGAGTGGCTTTGGCACAACCTAGGTCATGCTTGGGTCACCCTTGTCCAAAGCAATTCAGGATAATGAGGTGCACAGTCTCCTCGTATCCTTTCTGTCAAAGTAACAAAGAAGTCTGGGAAGCTTTGCTCTGTTGTGGAGGGAAAAAAACAGCTGAAGACCTTTCAAGCAGCGTGACTGTGCACAGGACGACTGGAGTTGCTCCATTCATTCTTTGCAATCCCAAAGGAAAGGGCGGAACCACCGCAAGAGGAGTGAAACAGCTCCAGTCAAACTCACCTTCCAGAGGAAAATCTCCCTCACTGTTTAGGGTGTGCTGTGCTAAGTTTTCTGATCGTTAGGACTGTTACAGAAACAATACATTCTATACCAACACTAATATTGTCAAGGGTGCACCATCGTCTTTAGGACATTGGAAATGGCTCTTTATCTACCTTTGAAAATTTTGTTTACATTTACCAGAAAGCCAGAAATTCACTCATTATGACATCTCTTCATAAAGAGTTCCGTTTGTTAAATGTGAAAGTCTGACTCACTAAATATGTGTGTGTGCCATTTGTGTCTTTTGTGTAAGAAGGGTCAGAGAAAAGAGAAAGTGAGGAAATTTGTGAGACAGAAAAAACCAAAACTGCTTGCTTCATACTTGACGTCTGAAATACTGAATCAGGCAAGACACAGAACTAAGAAGGTGCGTGGAGAATCTCGTCCTATGTGTCAGCTTCCTTTGCTCCACCTCCGGTCGCTCTACTTTGCTAAGTCTGGCTTGCTTGTCTGTGTGGTGGTGCCAATACAGAGGCCAGCCCCGGGACTGTGAGCCCTCGGCATCACGCACTCTGAGATCCCTAGTAAGTAGGAGCTATTGTTCTCATTACTACCATCATCTAATAATGATAACGAGCCTGAAATATCAAAGCATCTTTTGCAAAAAACACTGTGTGAATCTTTCAAATGATTTAGGAGAGTCACTATGTTCTATACTTTATTCTGCATGAAAATTATTTTTTAGCTAAATTAGTTATTGGATTTGTTCAAATACTTGAACAGCTTTTTCATTTCTAAGCTGTCTAAACTTTAAAGGTACTGTTTAACTTCAATAGAAAAGGTGAAAACTGTGCATCGTATGCCCCCAGTTAGTAATAATGTTACTGTTAAGCAACTTTCCACTCTGTTCCCAAAGTTATTCTAAAGTATATGGCAACAATGCTGCTAGAATAAAATTCCAACTTTGAAAAGAAATTGGGGTCTATAGAGAATATTTGTCCTTTGTATAAACTACTTTTAATTCTATGCTTTATCCTGCTAGGTTAAGGGTTATTCTAACCTCAGTGGAGTATGAGAAAAATTTAGATGGCCCTCTAGCCTCTTTTAAATTATCTTTCTCTGCTTGTAAAATAATAAAATAAAATTGGTCCTTTAGGTGAAGAAGGTATTAGGCTGGAACTTGATAAAAAATACTTTTAATGTTTGGAAAGAGACTCTAAGATTATTTGATCTTTGCTTCTTTTATAATGTATTTTTATTTTGGGATGCCCTGCCTTCCAAATCAGGTAGTTTTGGAACCTCAAAGTTTGTGTGAACCAATTCTCCCACCGTTTTGATTTTAGGCTACTTTTATATATGGATAAATAAGTTTTTATCTAATTGTGATTTTAAAATGTGTGAGTTGGTGGTCTGTCCACCTTCAGTACCAGACACCAGACGTCTACACTAAACTCACTTTACGACAAAGGGAAATCCTACGTCCTACTCTTAGCCTTTATGTCCTCAAATATGAAAGCAAATGCTTGGATTAGACCTCTAAGGCATCAGTTTCTACCAGCTATACGATTTTATTTTTTACAATACTTACAGTGTAATGAACAAGGTATTTTGTACAATAATAGATAACATCAGAAAAAATTTTGAAGTCCTTAAGAATAAATAAATTTTGCTCACAGGAAAATTAATGAAGGTTATAAATAGGCAACTCAACTTCATTAGTAATCAGAGAAATCAAATTAGATATAATATAAATTTTCAACCAATGGATTGTGAATGATTTAAAATTTTGATAATATTAAATATTTGTGATGTTCTGGAGACAGATGTCTCTCGTATGTTGCTGGGAGGAAGTATTGGTTTAGCTGCTTTGAAAACAGTTTGGGAACAATTTTTAAAACTTAAGCTGCACATTGTACACCATCCAAAACTTCCATCTTATTATATTGTACTAGAAAAACACTCATTTGATGTGTAGAGACCCATATAAGGGTATTATGTGTAACAAAGATACATTGTAGGAAAATAATCTTATCAATAGAATCATTTCAATAAAATGTAGTGATACATATACATATATATATACACATACATACACACTATGCAACACTGTGTAAGAAGTATGATATAAATTTATTGTGTATAAATATCCAAGATCTGTTACTGACTTTTCTTATGAAACAGTATAATCAACATGATAGACTGTGTGTGTATGTGTTATGTGTGTGTGTGTGCACATGTACATGTGTGTGTGTACGTGTGTGTATGTTAGTAAATATACTTCAAAAGATCCAGAAGATGAAAGACCAAATTAATGACAATGTTTTTTTTTGGAGAGACAAGGAGATGACTGCTGCTCTGGATAAAAAACCTCTATAGTGCCTAAAAATTTTTTGTGTAACACAATTATATATTGCTTATAAAATATTGTGGGGGAAATTAATTATTGGATATTACCATAAATATTTTATTTATTTTATTATTATATTTTTGTAGCACCTAATGTTTTCATTCCTTGGGGGGTATTGGTACATGTACATAATACATTGTAATTTATTTTTTTATCCATTTTTCCTTTCTTCCTAAGCCCCTCCACCATCTCTTGATTTCCTTCCTTTTTTATGTAAATGTTTGTAGTACATGATAGGAGCATTATGGAGATGGTACATGTACATTCACATAAATTTTGTCAAAAATGAATTCTATGTATGAATTTATTTCTAGAATCTCAACACTACTGCATGAACCTGTTGCTTTTGATAGTGTTACAGCAGTATTGATTCCTATACCCTTGTAGTTCTTGTGTACCTAATAGGCAAAAGTTCTGACTTTTAGTCTTCTTTTTAAATAATACATATACTTTTCCCTAAGGCAATATGTTTAAATATTATTAATTGTAAGAAAATACAAGTGCAAATGCTAAATTACCAGTTTACAGGACCGCTTTCTCAGAATTCCCAGAGGCTGTGGGCTACTGTGAGACTGTTCAGGTTTATCATGCCGGTGTCTTTCTAATTTTGTGAACAGGTTAGTAACAGAAATTTTAAAACATTTATGAGGAGTATCAATCACCCTTGATATTGCTTTTAATTATGTGAATTTCAGTCTCTTCATTCCCTTTTTCTCCTGTCTTTTCTCAGTAAATGGTATCTTGTAGAAATGTTTTTCTGAATGACGTAGGAATGCTTTAACTTTCCAACTTTGTAAAATACTCAGCAATGGACTAAACACCTCATTAAGAAGTCACAAACGTAAGGTACTTTCAAATTCACAAAGAACTTTTGAATTCTACCCTATAGTATGTACACAGGAAGATGTTGTTATGACTATTTAACTATTTTATGCATAACAAACTTGAAAACGGGGTTGCATAAATTATTAAATGAACATAAGGAATATGCACAGAGAGAGGAATATTAAACAATATTTTTCTAGTCCTGAAGATTGAACCCAGTGCCTTTGCACTGAACTACATCCCCAAACCTGCATAATTTTTATTTTAGTTTTGAGTTGTGGTCTTGCTGAATCATAAAGTCGCCCATGGGGCTCTGCCTTGAGATCCTGCGGCCTCCCAGAGTCCTAGGATTTCAGGCCTGTGCCACCACACCTGGCTCTAAAAGTAAGATTTCAAAAAAGAACTCTATTGAACTAGAATTGACATATAATGAAATGAACATGTTATGTACAATTTACTAAATTCCCACCCACAATGCCCTCCCAACACTCCAGATAATAAACGTATCTTTCACCACAAAAGTCACCTCACGTTCTTTGTAACTTCTCCGGTGCCCTCTCCCGGCACCCCACTGCTTCCTCCTACCACACTGCCACTGACCTTTTACCGCTTTATATTTATTTGCATAATGATAGTTTTTAAAATTCCAGTTATTAATTATCTTTTCATTGTGGATCTACTAATGATGTAATATACATGAGCATCGTTGGCAAACTTAAAACACCATGGAAATGACAGGAGGTAGGTATTGTCATTATGCATTTTATTACACTAAGCAAAAGAAAATTACAACTGGTGGTTTTAAACAATTTGGGCAGAACTAATGTTTCAAACAGTCTCATTATGAAATATGCTTTCTTCAGACTCCTAAGAGAACAGGACACATTAGACAATAACACGATAAACTCCCAGCAAAACTAACTCCTTTCCAAAAGGCTGGGGTATGAAATCAGTCTCAGTGGTTTCCCTCTGCCCAAGCCCGCTTTTCAGAGAGGCTCTTGCGCGGATTCTCTGTCCGACCAGAAGAAGCGCAATCTGATGCTGTCGGGGAACCGCCGTGTCAGGTGTCGTCCTGCTGCCTCCCAGCACCAACTGCCTTCCCCGCCGCCAACGCGGTGACACAGCCGGGCCCGTGAACACGTCTCTGAGGTCCCCGCTCACTGTTCGGCAGCAGCAGCAGAGGACAGCGGAGGAGCCTCAGCAGACACGGATTTTCTGTTCCCACATCTGGTTGCTCCTCTTCCAGCTTGCTGCCCTGCCAAGAGCTCCCCAGAGCTCAGTGACCCTTTCCTGTTTCCCAGAAATTCTTCAAGGCATCTCCCTGGGAACCCTCCTCTTGAAGAAACTTTGGAGGCTGTGTAGCAAGTTAGAGAGCCCGGAAACTCCTGTAGGCAATTTCCTTTGCTGTTCCACAAAGCAGATTTCCGGTGTGTCTGACTGCAATAGCTTGGTGATTTCTCCACCGTTCTTTATTCATGGCTGATTCCTCTCAGAAGAGATCTGGATCTGAAGCACGGCTGAGGAGGACTTTTGACATCTTTGTCTCTTCCTGATCATTGACGCAAACCTTAGAAACAAAGGTTACTTTTATGCCATTCCTTTAGTCTTTAGAATTCTGTTTTTGTTACTGCCAGTGCTGCATTAGTCTACTCCCTTTATAGTCAACAATTTTTATATCGCTTATTGTTCAGATAACACTGACATATACTAAAAGTCACCAATGCACGGTGCAGTTTTTTACTATAGTCACAAGTTTGTGAAACACCACTGTCTAACTCCAATCACTTTGAGTAGTCCAAATAAAAACCCCACACCCACCAAACTGTCCTCCCATCGCCTCTCCAACCAGCACCTGGTGATGACGAATCGTGAGTCTGTGGAAATCTGTCTGGATGCCTGTTTTGGACAATCTGCATCAGTGAAGTCATACCATATATGTGGTCTCTTGTGACTGCCTTCTCTTGCACATCATGTTTACAAAGTTCACCCATGTTGTAGCATGTGTCAGCATTTCATTTTTTGCTGAATATATTCTGGTACAATTATAGCAGGATGTGCTTATACATCAGATGATGGATATTTGGTTTGTTTCCATTTTTGGCCATTATTATTAATGCTGACTTAAATATATTCAGATACAAGTTTATGCCTGAGTGTGTTTTCAATTCCTTTTGGTATACTAGGAATGAAATTGATGAATCATATGACAACTCTTTGATTAACTTTTAAGGAGACCACACTAATGTTCATAGTTTGTACATCATTTTACATTTATGCATACATGAATGTATAAGGTTTACAATTTCTCTACATCTTTGATAATAAATACTGTTTCACTGTATGTGGGCATTTCAATGGGTGCACTTTCATTTGCCTTCCTCTGATGGCTCATAAAATTATGCACCTTTCCATGGACTTCATGGCCATTTCTAAATCTCCTGTAGAGAAATGTCTCCTCAAATCTTTGAACTCTTTTAATGGCAATTTTTCTTTTTATTGTAAAATTTTAAGGTCCCTTTACATATTTTCAATACTAGATCTTATTAGATATATGATTTGGAAATATTGTCTTCCATTCTTTCAGCGGTCTTTCACTTCTGTGATATGGTCCATTGGCGTACCAAACTTTTCCATTCTGATGAAGTTTATTTTTGTTTATTTCTCATTTAATTAATTTTCTTTGGTCTCGGCTGCTGCCATCTTCCCCCACATCTGCTCCTCATCTAGGTACTGATATGCTCTCCCCTCTTCCCCTATCTAATTTAATTGGCTTATTTTTATTCTAATTATAATATGTAAGGAGCTGATGTCTAACTCACAGTCATGAATATTCACATCTATATTTACTTTCATAATATTATTAGACTTAGGCCTTTCTTTTATTTTTAGTTTTGTAAATTACTGCATTTGTAATATAGAATAAGGATGTTCGTTTTAGGGACTTGGTCATCCTTAGAATATATCATGATCAGTTTTAATCTGCTAAATCTGCTTTCCCTTCCTCTATGTATGTGTTTGTATGTTGTGTGAGAAAAAGGTTCAACCCTATTCTTTAGTGTATTTTCCCAGCAGCATTTACTGCAAAGACCATAATATCTTCCACAAAATATTATCAGCACCTTTGTCACAAATCAATTACTGTGAACGGATGCATGATACCTGGGCTCCGTATTTGATTGATCCATGCAGCACTGCCCCAGGTACTACAGATTTGCAATAACGTTTAGCATTAAATGCTTGAAAGATTTTTTCTTTCAATATGGCGTTACATACTCAAGGTCTCTTTAATTTTAAAGTAGGAATTTTTACATAAGTTTGTCAACTTTTGGAAAACAGAGACAGCGAATGAGAACATCCAAAATTATACAATGTATGCAGCATGGAAACACCACACTGCAGCCTGTAAATATGTTCTTGTATGTCAATTAAACACATAATTTTTAAAATGAGACTAAAATTTGACTGTTGCACAAATTTGTAGATCAACCAGAGGGTTGTTATCATATTAACCATATTAAGTCTTCCAGTTCATGACCCTCAGATATCTTTTTGGTTTCTTCATTGTTCTTTAATTGTTTCAATAAAATTATATAGTTTTCTAAGAGTGAGGTCTTGTATCCAGTTTACTCCTAAGTATTTGTATTTTAAGCTATTATAAGTGGAAGGGTTTTCTCGAAATCATTTTTGGTTTGCTCACTGAGTTATGAATATATAACTCATATCTGTACATTGGTGTATCCTATAATCTTCCTGAACTTATTAACTGCCTCTAACTGTTTTCTTTTGTCCTTGAGGATTTCCCACATGTACGAGTGTTGTCTGCAGTGAGGGCAGTTTCCTTCATACTGTGGATGCATTTGCTCCCATTGCTCTTGACCATTTCCCTGGAGAGAACCTCTGGTGCAGTGTCAACTAGAAGTGGTAAGAGTGAACATCCTTGTCTTGCTCCTGGTCACTCAGGGCAAGTATTGTATTTCCTCACTAAGTCTGATGTTAGCTGTGGATTGAGTTGAGCAAATTCTTTTTAGGTGTAGTTTGTTGTTTTCTGTACTCAAAACTATGAGTGTTGAATTGAATCTTCTTAATTTTTTTCCCATCTCCAGAAATGGTGTGTTTAACCTAATGAATGTATTTTTTCATCTCTTGAGATCGTGTGTCTCCTTCCTTCTTCTTCTAGTTCTGTAGTGTTAGTCAGCTCTTTGTTACTGTAACAAATACCTGAAAAGAAGGTTTACTTTGGCCCCTGACATCAGTTGTCCCAGTTTATGATTAATTGGCCCTGTCTGGGCCAATAGCAAGGCAGCACATCATGGCAGAGGTACACGGCAGAGCAGAACAGGTCACCTCATGACTGGGACATAGAAGACTGAGAGAGGAAGGGGCTGCGGTCTCACTCTTCCTTCCAGAGCTTGTCCAAGTTACCAGGCGACCTCCTTTGGAGCTTCGCTTTTCAGTGTTTCCATTACCTTGCAAATTATGCCTCCTGGAGCCCAAGCCTTTAACACACAGGCTTCTGGTGTTTGAGTGCTCCAGATCCAAATTCTAGTGCGCTGGGTGTCAAATTAATTGATTGTTCATCTGTTAAACTAAAGGTACAGCCCTGGAATAAACAGCACGTAATGTGTTATTCACATGCTGCTGGCTTCAGTTTGCCAGCCTTTCTGATGATTTTTGCACTTTTACTCCTGAGGTATATAATCCCTTCTGTTCCGCTGATCTTTACAAGTTTACTAGAATTCGACAGTGAGGCCATCATGCCCTGGATTTTCTTTGTAGGCGCCTTTACTTCATTGCCAGTCGAATACTATCATTTGTCAGAAGTCTGCACTTTTCTATTTTTTCTTCAGTCACTTTTAGTAAGTTGTATCTTTCTATGAATTTTTTAATCTTCATCTAAATTATCTAATTTGTTGGTATACTATGATTTATGGTCTACCATGTTCCTTTAAAATCCCTTTTAAACCCCCTAAAGTAATAGTAATGTACCATTTTAATTCCATATTTTAATGATATGAGTTTTCTAATTTTGCTAGGTCAGTCTTATTAAAATTTGATGTCCTTTGCTAATGATTTTGTTTATTGTTTTTTATCCTCTCTTCCATTTACGTCTAATGTTTTCTTCTTCTTATAGTGCTTTCAGCTTCCTTATCTTTATATTTCAAATTGCTTGAAATGGATGCTAGCTTATTAATTTAAAATACTGTTTTGAGGTAAATATACATAGCTACAAATTTTTCTAGAGTACTGCTCTGGATGAGGCTCTGTGGTGTTTCTGTCTGTCCTCCCCTTCTTTAATTTTCATGGTTTCTCGTGATCCCTGAAGCTCTCTCTATTTTTCCTATCATTTTCTCTTTATGTTCCTCAGACCAGATAATCTCAATAAGCCTATTTTCTTTTTTTTGTTTGCTTGGTTTTTTTGTTTTGTTTTTCTTCCAGTACCAGGAGTCGAACTCATGACCTTGCACTTGCCAGGCAGCACTTTGGCACTGAGCTAAATCCCCAGCCCCAATAAATCTATTTTCAAATCTATTGATTCTTTTCTTCTTCCTAGTCAAATTCACTGTTTATGCCTTCTAGTGATATAATTATTTACTTACTGTGTTTTCCTTTGCAGAATTTCTATTTGATTCATCTACATAAATCCTATCATTGAAATTTACATTTCGTAAAACATTGCCGTCTCACTTTGCTTGGAATTTTCCACTTAGCTTTTTAAATACTAATTTAAGGGATAATAAGCCCAGTATCTGGATTTCTCAAGCACAGCTTCTATTGTGTACTGGTTTAATAATGCATAGGTCCATAATTTCTCATTTCTTTGTACGTATTGTAATATTTTGTTGAAACTGATTTGTGATTTTTTTAAAACACAAAATAGTTTTAATAATTGTAATAACACAATGTGACAATTCTGGAAAGCAGGCATTTTCAATCCCTTAGGGTTTATTGTCTCCGCTCTTCGTGTACTTTTTGTTCGTTTATTCCCTGGACACAGTCTGTGGCACCTGCATTCCCTGTCCTGTTTGGTAGCTGAAATCTTTGCGTGGTTACCTAATTATCAGCTAGTGATTGCACAAGACTTTCCGGACGCGCCGAAGCTGATGAATCTCCTGCTCTTTGCGAAGGGGCTCTATTTCTTGCTGCGCTTCTTGAATGCTAAGCCTGTCACTTACCCTGTATTAGCTTTCACTTTGCGCTTCAGCGGAGCTGGCAGGTCATTGTAAAGTAAGAGTTCAGGGTCTTTTCCGATCCTTCATGAATGCACCACAGGCCTACATATTCACGAGGCTCCTGGATTCTACGTTAGTAGCTTTTCGTCGTTGTAAAGGTGGAAAGACTGATTTTGGTCCCTCGGTTTCAGAGGTTTCCGTTTTCTCCTGGCTCTGTTTTAGGCCGGAGGTAAAGTCGAACATCGCGGAAGAAAGGTGGCTGGGAAACAGCAGGAGAAAGATGGAGGCGCAGAGACCTAGCTGTTAGGCGTCCCCCTTGCTTTTGTTCCTCCTCGGCCCCACCTCGCGCAGTGGTGCTGACCGCATCAGGGCAGCGCTCCTCCTCCATCAGTGAACTGCCCACCTGCCCGGCATCTTGGACACACCTGGCAAACACATCGCTAGAAGCCAGGCGTGGGCTTTACTAATTTTCTAGGCGTTTCTCAAGCCAACCAACTGGACTGTCGAGATCAACTACCACAGATGCTCAAAAATATATCAGTTTTTGTTTAATAAATACTTCCTACTTGGTGTAAGCATCCTGTTATATATGAAACAATCTATTTCTCGTGTTTGTATAGATTCTGTCCACTGATTTGAATTTGACGGATATACCTGTGATATACTTGCCTATCGAATGACTGTTAATCAAATGCATTCATTAATATATCTAAATATGAATTATTGAGTTTCTAAGGCTCTTAGCAACAGGTTAGCTTGAAGGTCATATTAAGTCTAAATCCAAGTGATGAGAAAGAGCCACAATATACCTGCCAAATGAATGTACGACCCTTCAGAAAATTTGGCCATCCAACGTAAAGTTGTAGCCACAGAGAACAGAGGTGAAGAGGTACTCCGAAAGAAGTCTACACAAGAGAGTTAGTGAGGTGTCCTGTGTAGCCACAAACCTGGCTATTCCCAGACTATACAAAATTTTGCAATACTGTCTTTATCTTATAATAAATTAACTGAATTACGTTCCTTGATATATAATCTGTCAAGAGCAAAGGCTGCCTTCTTCTTAGCTTCCTGCAACCCCAATCATCTGGCTCTTCCTCAGGGACTCCTCATCACCACCAAATCCATCTCTCTGTATGACTTTGCTGACGTTCTTCCACCTGGAAAGTGCTGTTAGAGTTGATCTGAATGACTGTTAACTTGGGCTCAGAAATATTAAGTCCAAATCCAAAAATAATCTGATACTTTTGAGGGTAGCTTTATGATCATTTTCCATGGATAACATAATGTAATAATAATAATAATAATGAACCTACCTTGCATGATTATGATGATTATTATTATTACCATATGTTATCCATGGAAAATGATTATTACAATGAACATACTTTAAATTCTCCATAATTGTTAGTGAACCATACCTTCTCTATCTCGGTCTAATTAAAGTCTTACCTACATATATCAAGGTAAAGTTTATCATCCATATAAAAATTTAAATTAAAATATAATATTCACAAAGGCCAAATAAACCTATAATGTTCAAGACTGAATTAAACCACATTGACTGGTACAACCAATCTGCTCAATAGCATGTATTAAATTAACTGAGGAAGGATGAGTGAATATTATTCTAGACTTCAGTAATTCACTCCTGTATGTTTTGGCTTAATATTTTTAGATGTGCTACTCATTCTTCTTTCCTTTGCAGTCGGATTGCATGTTCTCTTTTCTTTCTCTCTCTCTTGTTTTTTGTTTGCTTATTTTCCTTGCTGATGCAGTGTGTGAAACAGAAAATAAACGATGCATTTTAATTTATTAAATTGCATTTTATATATTCTCACACTTCTGTTAGAATAAAATGCTGGATTTAACATCAAGCTTAACTAAAATTATCTCCCTTTCTGGACACAACCTACACACCAGCTGCCCCATTACACACAGCGAAAGGTGAACTGCAAGGCAATTTTCTCCTCTAAGTTTTCCTGCTGCACTTCCTCCTAAGCATCTGACATTAACTGTCACTCACTGTCAGAAGAGATGACTCTACAGAGCAACCAGGCTTCAAGCTGAGGAAAAATGCCAGCTGAGTTGCAGAGTCATGTACCCTCTAGTTCCCAAACGGCTGCTGCTCCGTGAGCCCACCCCTCGGGAGAAGGAAGACTTCCCTGAAAGAACAGGGTCCGGGTAGTCAGCCCCACTGGTATTTCCCTTTCAGTCCATTGCCCTGCGAACGCACATAATCACAGAAAAGGGGAAAAGCATTTCTCTTGGAATGTCACACAGACAGTGACCACCAAAGCATAATTCAATACCTGAACTTCTCAGGAAAAACAGAAAAAAAGGAACAGGATGAATTTTTAAGGATCAAATTCAAAGAAACAGGAATTAGCACTCAACTTGGAAAACTAGTATGCTTTTAAGGTACATGGATTTATCTATCCCCTCAATCACAGGGACTTTTGGGGATTATCTGTGAAAGACTGAGATTGATAAAGTATGCATTCAATGCTTTTTAAACTGATAGGAGTAAGGAAACAGAAGACATACGTGGCATTAGTTTTAAAGGTGACTATTTACAGCACAGAATGTAAAAGCACGGCCGACACCCTGATGGAAGTTTCCTGCTAGAGCCCCTCTGTGTTCTCTTTCCTCTGGACACTGCAATTGATTCCCGCCCTCATTAGGATGCTGATGCTAATCAGATACCTTTGGCTATTTCATTTGAATTCTGTCTGCAAAGCTAACTACAAACACCCACTGAACTACAAAAACAAATCATTGAGCCACTTAACTCTTTGCTTGACAATTTCATAATTCCAATTTTAATGTTGAAAATCCCGCCAGGATTTGCTAAATCTAGTTCACGTAAACTATGACGGTCAACCTTGTCTGAATACAAAAATGTACTGATATCCTAAAATATTTCATTTGAGTAAAATGAAGGTGTGCTGAATACTTCGCCAGAAGCAGGGCGATTGATTACAGCCTTTAGTTGGTGAGAGTGAAATGAGATTAGTCTCCACTTGAGAATTGGACCCCCAGCCGGATAAGAGGTTGACAGAAAATTACACAAGGCAGGGTAATTATTTTGTTTGTACATCTTGGTGAGCTGTCTTACACTTTATCTAACATCTCTTCTTCTGGAGTCATCACCCCTTGCTGTGTATTTCCTTGAGTAAAGTGAAGACACTCTGGCTTAATTTGCGATGGACCAAAGGAAAGCATTCAGTTCCCCATTAACAGATGAACAAGTGCAGAAAATGAGGCCTCCATCACGCTCTCTCTGCACGTGCATGATCATCAGTCAAGTCCTAGCCCAACATTTATACGGCCAAACTCAGACATGAAACGGCCTGACAGGGTGATGGAGAGGGAAGAAATGATTCTCTTATAAACAGAAAATAAGAATTTCTTAGCTTCAGAGAAGAAGGTAAGCACCTACATTAATATAATACTTTAAATGGCAAATTAATTAAAAATTCAGTTTCTTAAAAAGTTTTCATTTGCTTGCTGCTGCTGTGTATCTTTCCAGTACAGAATCACTTCTCCTCTGTGATCCAAAGTCACCATTAAATTCTGTTGGAGACTTCATTTGCCTTGACCTGTAACTCATACAACCAACAAAGGTTAGTGTACTCACGTTTATAGGCAACAAGGGCTAAGCCAGAGTTGAACACAAAAATAGGGAAAAGATAAAGTCGGATAGAGAAAAAGAGCAAAAGAAGAAATACATAAAGTGGAGAGGAAAGAAAAACATTTTTAAAAAGTTATACAGTAGTGGCCAACCTTGTCTGAATGCAAGAATTTACTGATGTCCTAAAATATTTCATTTGAGTAAAATGAAGTTGGGGTGAATACTTAGCCAGAAGCAGGGTGAAAGAAAAGGGTATTGGTACCTGGGTGAAAAGAATGTATAAATTGACACAAGGTTCTCTGTTCCTTGCTCTGGAAAGCTTTAGAAAAATCACTTACTCTCAGTTTTCTTGTCCAGAGTAGCACACATCTGGACCCTTCCTAGAGTTTCTGTAGGAATCAAATGCAACACAGTAGTGAAAATTACCTGTAAGCATTCATGTTCTAAGTTTTCATCTCTGCTACACTCAGGCTTTCCAACCTGAGGCTTAGACTGGATGCAGTTCCATAGTCAATGGGGGTCCAAATGTACATGTGGACAACTAACGCACACACAGGTACATACACAAATAAATAAGTCAAAGGTGAAATAAGTCAGTGGCAACTTCACCAAGTTGCCTGAAGGTAGATAGGAAGGCAGAAAGAACCCTGAGAAACACAGCCCTAGCAGCTTAGCCCTCAGGAAGCCCACGTTGCGTGTGTCTCCTTTGATTGGCTCTCAAGAAATGAGTTACAGGAACGAATTATGTTCCCTTGGGTAAGAGACACAAATTCAGCTGACAACAAAACATGAATATGAAAAATATGACTCCTAAAATATTTGAAATATGAGTATCTTTAGGCAGGTATCTACCTCCATCCGGTCGAACCTATTTTACTGTGCAACTTTACACATTTGTTACATACGTCCAAACCCCGGAAACATTCAGAATTTCAGGGTATGGTTAGAGAGACGTGCTATATCACCATTCTCTTCTGATCCAGGATGGAAGTAGTGCAATGGCTGCATACGTTTTTGAAAGGAAAAAGCTGAGAAATCCTCACAGCACATTCTGCCCAGTTGTCCCATGGCGCCGTGCACTTCATGACTGGCCCTCATCTTTGAAGTAAGGGTGGCCCCCAGAAAATACTATTCCCTCATTTGAGTCCGGAGAGTCAGAGGATACATGCCCTTTAGAGAAGGGTAATAGCATACAAGGAAAGCGAAGCGTATTAGACACAATTTTTACCTGCCTTGTAATTTCTCTGCTCTTTATTCTTTTGTCTTTTATATTAAAGGGTGATAAACCCTAAAGAAAACATGAGAAATGATCCACAGATTTCAATATTTTGGAATCACACAGCTTTTCAGAGCACATTTGTCTTTGTGCTTTCTCAGTTGGAGAGCAACTTAAGAATAAAATATGTCAAAACTGCAGAATTCTATTAATTTGCAACTGAGGCAACCACAGGACGAACAGTAACTGTAAGTACCACTGAGCATACACAGTTCTAAATTTTTTAAGGTTTAATGTTTGGGGAAACAGAATCACCTCAAAATTATTGACATTTTCAGAATCATTAAAATGATTTTAAAAATCATTAAAGACATTAAAAGTCCTTTTACTTTACTTCATTCTCTTTATTCAGTAATTAGTTCTCAAACTTTAAAGTGCTTTTGTATTTTGAATTCATTATTATGTAAAGGAGGCCTATTTCAAATTACTATTTTCTCATTAACTTATCTCACTGTACTTATTAGTATATAATTATATATGTGCTGGCTCTGGAAAATTACAAAACTGCCTTCTAAACAAGTATTTTAAAATTGCCATCGTTTTCTAGGTCATTCTGAACTTGTGAAGTAATAAAAACCCAAGTTCTCTAGCATATCGTTTACTGAATCTTTGAATACTGCCCTTACCCCTTGAAGTCACAGAATAACCCTTCGGCTATATGGATCCCTGAGCAGGTTAAGAGTTTGGACAACTCTGTGGCTTTGCACAGCCTGCTTCGTGGATCTGGGGTGGTGTCCCTCAAATGCTGTCTTTTGGTAAACCCCCTGCTCCTTTCAGTTCCTCTGGAGCCAGCAGCCTTTCCTGTGAAGCGGTCCCCAGCTCTCTGAAAGTTAGCTGTTACCACTCTCCGCACATACCACGTCTCTATCATAGCGTTCTGTGTGCGTTCTCTTTTTCCTGTGCCTGTTCCCCAGAGAACTGTGAGTTCATTGAGGGTGAACAGAAACCTGTTTAAATTTTTAACCCAAATATCAAAACCCAAGCCTTGATTGTTAGCCCCTCAGGAACTATAATTCTGAGATTTTTTTAAATGAAACTTCAGTTTCTCCCTATCATTCCTGACTATAAGCCACTTGTGAGAATGCATGATGGGATGAATGGTGTGTTTTATTTCTTAGAAATAAAATTTCTAAGAGTTCAGAAGTATCTGGAGGTTCTCGTTAGTTCTCCAGTGGGTGGTCTTCTGTAACTTCCAGTGTCACCACAACCACACCTGGCAAAAGATATCGTTATCTGAAAACACAAATTAGCAGAAATAATGGAAAGGAGATCAGAAGAGAAATATTTAGGGGAAGATTCTGCTGCAGGTGACTACTTCTAAAGTTGGTATGGTTAGGAGAAGAGGCATTTTAAGTGGTACGGTTTAGAAGAGACAGCAGGAAATAAGGTACTTGTGACACTGAAGATAAGGATGTCAGCAAAGTGAAGGGAGTGTCAGAATCCTATCATGGGTGCTAAAACTCTTAGGAAACAGTGACAAGGAGAAATAAACTCATAAGTGTAATAACTGCATGGAGATTAACAGAGATCTTCATCCTTAAATCACCACAGCTCATGAAGACCATCTACAGCTATGATTTGGAGCATTACTTTTTCTCAAGAAAGACTCCAATTATTTGACAAGGTGAAAATCCTAGGTACCTAGAACCTGATTTCTGTTTTATTATTCATCATAGTCTCAGACACACACACCCCCACACACATACGCACATACTCACACGAACACACACACAGCGCTATGGTCTTCCATCTCTTGCAGTTGACACTGTTGTCTTTGACTAATCCCTCATTTTTTAATCAAAGTTAAAGTGGTGCTGAAGTTCCAAAATTCAGCTTTCAAAACCATGATAGAGAGAAAAACACAGACACAGCTGGGCTGTCAGAGCTTTTTAGAAAAATCTTTTATGCTCTTCAGTGAAATGATTCTTGCTTGCTTCTCTTTTTTCCTCCCACAGCTCAGTGATAAAAAGTTTTGACTAATTCTAAGCATTCATCTAAATAGATATGCACTGCTCATCTATTCAGTTGATAAGCTAATCAGTTCTTGAGAAATGTTGACTTATTCGTCATCCTGTTATAGTGACTACATACAATCAATTATCCAACTACAAAGTATATTTCAATTAAATAATTTATTAATTCTGCCCTTTATCATGATTCTATACGAACTCAATAAGTGTCACATGTGTATACTATTGGTACTCTCAGTTTCACTAAGACTTGTACAATTCAGCGTTCAAAAATTATTTTGGGATCGAAAGTCACTGCTGCAAAAAAAAACTGAAGAAAATATTTTTAAATGCCCCAAACAGCTGCACCAATTACAGTACCTACAACAGAAGTAATGATTTCAGTGGTAAATTTAAAAGATTGAAAATTGAGATTCAAAAACATTTATTAGGAAACTTGCTGATGATGTTGTGTAATAAAAATTTAATTTGGAACACATAATTAAGTATCAGTGGGTTTTAAGAAACAACTTATCACTTGTAATACAAAACACATTCATACTACATGTGAAAAAGAAATAAGTATGCAAAAGCAGAACAAAAAATACATTCTACATCCATTTACCCATAGTGAACCTCAATCCACCAATGTTGAAAGAAGATGTATTTATATCAATGCTCTCTGAAAACTCCTGACATAAACACTCCTTTTCAAAAGAATGAATTTTGAGTTTAAAACAGGCAATGGAGCCTTAAGTATTTAAAGCAATGGAATAGTAAGCTACAAGGAAATCCTAAATTCAAGAGGTTAATTTTTTCACTTAATCTGGTTTAAGTTGAAAATCTTTCAGTGAAAGTAGACCTCCTTGATGAATATTTTGAATGGGGGAACACAAAGGACAAATCAGAGCAATTACTGAACAGCAGCTGTGCTTAAAGAGCCAGAGCCTTGGGCTGCATCTCCTGACACAGCTGCCATTGTTATTCCCATTTCTGTCACCTTCCGTCCACAGTGCTGCGCTGGCTGCAGCTCCCTGCACACATCTTGTGCTCCGTGTTTCCATGAGTATGCGTAGAAGTTTACCCATCTACCTGTCTCTCCAGTTTTCCTTTACCTGATTTGAATACATCACTTTATTGCACAGATCAGTCAGGTCAGTCTTCATCATTTTGTTTTTGGTTGGGTTGGCTTGGGTTGGCTTGGGTTGGCTTGGGTTGGCTTGGGTTAGGTTGGGTTGGGTTGAGTTGGGTTGGCTTGGCTTGGCTTGGGTTGGCTTGGGTTGGGGTGGGTTGGCTTGAGTTGTGTTGGGTTGCATTTTGTTTTGTGTTGCATTACTGGAGACTGAACATAGAACATTTGCACATAGGCTAGGTTCAAACTCTTTATTCTGTTGCCTCAACCTCCCAAAATGCTGTGATTACAGACATGCACCTCTATATCCAGCTGAGCCTTCACCTCTTACCTGAGCCTTCTCCAGGGCCCCTGAGCACTGAGGTGCTGTTCCCAGGGACGCGTTTCTCACACCTCATCGCAGCATTTGGCTCTGTGCCCCTCCACTAGGCTGTCATCTCCTTGGACCAGATTCCACCTCTTTTCAGCTGCCTATCTCAGGGCTCAGTTACTGCAACTTACCAAAATTTCACCAAAGAGGGTCTCTGTCAACTGTCAAGACTGATGCTCGATTCATTATGCCCTGTGCTGAAATGTCTGATCTTTGGAAACTATAAATAATACTTTCTAATGTTGGACTCGTATTTGTTATTTTTAATATTGTGGTATCCTCTGGTATAAAAACTAGCAACTAAAATTAATCTAAAAGTTACATCTTTTTCTTTGCAGGAAGATCTATTGTATGCCAAGTTTTGTTTTAGGTCCTTCCCATACAAGATTTCATTTTGGCTTTGCCATTGCCTTGTTCATTGTTTTATTTTAAAGAGAAAACAAAACAAAATAACAACAACAAAGATAAAAACAAAACAGCATGAAAACAATAAAAATGATACAAAATTTCAAAACAAGATGATAGGAATTAAGAATGGTTTTTATATTACACATTGTTTTCTTCAAGAAAGTTGCTCAGATTACCAGATGTAAGAATGCAAGATTGATCAAACAATTAAAGAGAATAAAAATAATTTTAAAAAATTAGAAATGATAGAGTTTCACTTATCAAGACAGTAGGAATTCCAGCGTTGTTTATTTACTCAGCAACTATTACTAACTGCCTTTTTATCCTGCCTCTCTCCTAGGTACATGAGGCGGATGACATCCTTTCAGTCATTGCGTTCACATTTGTGCAGACTAAAACTATTTTCAAAACACATGGTATGTTTTCATTGTTACTGCTAAGAGTTATCAAGAAAAAGAGGAGAGTTGGCAGATAGAACTAACAGGTTCCCTTTTTGTATAATAAGGTCAAAAATAGGTTCAAGATGAGGTGACATTTGAAGATCCCTGGATTGTGAGAAAGACCTACTCATGAAACTATTTTAGTGAAGGCTCTGTCAGACTGAATGAACCAGGATAATGACCTCTGAAGAGGGCAGAGCGCTCTGGCTGTGGGAGGGGCGAACAAACCCTCAGCCCCAC
>NW_004955441.1:18759489-18778844 GCF_000276665.1 Chinchilla lanigera
AAAAAAAAAATAAAGAAGAGGGCAGAGCTCCCTATTTGAGAAATAACAATAAGCACAATGGCTAATATGATGGCATGGGAGAAACTGGTAGACGCCTTCTCGCACAGAGACTTGTACGTGAGTACATGCTATTTGGTATACACTAACTAATGTCTACTCAAATTCCATCCTCACCCCAAAGTGGGAAGCAGGGTCTGTGAGGACAGAGTGCAAACATGAAGATGATGAAGCTCTTGCACAACCAGATAAAGCTGATGAAGGCCATGACGAGGAAAGGCAGGATTCAGGGCGTTTGGAAGATGATCTTCAGTAGGTAGAAGTGGTGAGCTACTGAGCTGGAGATGGGGTGGTACAGGAAGTGGAGGGGAAAAACCTAGGGCGACTTTAAGGTCTTTGGCCACAGTAGTTGGGTCAATGGTGATTTTGTAAGTGAAATAAAAAATCAGATAAACAGAAAGTTAATGAGAGGGGGAAAGGGCACACACAAAATGTACTTGAAGAACATTAATTCCTCCACTGTGTAGGGTCATGGTCAAAAATAAACCCTGACGGGTAAGTCGGTTTCATTGAGATACCTAAAGTCTACCTCAGGAACTCAGAAATCTAATGTTAGTATCTGCATACCAGGTATATGAATACAAGTTCAGAAATCTTCCTGAGAGCATATTTTAATGAGGAATATATGTAGAATTCCATCAAATCTATCCATCAAATTATCAAATCTTTCCATCAAATTATCCTCAATATACACAAAGAACTAGCATATACAATAACATGGCCTTACTATACTTCTTAAATATTCACTATAATTAAAAACTCAGAGGAAATTTCAAAATACTAAACTTGAAAACTTCCATAGAGTGGTGTATATTGGAGTTTACCTTGATAAACTGAAGACAATAATTTTGGTATTAAAAAGAAGAAAAGGAACTTTTCCTGATATGACAAATATAAAGCTTTTAAAATATTTTATAATATAATCACAAAAAATTTTAGAAATTCTACCTGGAATTTTTTAAGAGATTAAATAAATACTGATTTTATAATATACTATTTACACCAAGCAAATTATCTAATGACATAAAATAAAACACTTTGCTAATTTAATTCAACTTGGTGCATCTGTCTATCTATCTATCAAAAATTATGGCATCATTATCTAAAATTTTGTTTTGTCTTTTTGAGACAAGGGTCTCGATATGCAGTTCAGGCTGGCCTTGAGAGTACTTTGTAGCCCAGGCTGGTCTCAAACTCACAACAATCCTCCTGCCTCAGCCTCCCAAGTGCTGGGATTGCAGGTGTGTGCCACCACGCCCGGCTTCATTAACTAAATTAAGTCCATTCCAAATATACTGATATTCAGTGTACCTACACAATATATAAATCAAAATACATCTTAGAAAGTCTATAATGTACCTACAGAATATAAACAATTTTATCAACTACTCCTTACACAGAAGACTAATATCTAGAATACATAAAGAACTCAGAAACATCTGACCACCACAAATAAAAGAAACAATCAAAAAATGGGCAACTCCTTTTTCCCCCCAGACCCTCCAGCATTTGTTATGGGTTGACTTATTGATAACAACCATTCTTTCTGGAGTGAGATGGAATCTCAGTGCTGTTTTAATTTGCATCTCTCAAATGACAAATGATCATGAATGTTTTTTCAAAAATTTATTTGGTATTTGTATTTCTTTAGCTGAGAAGTGCATATTCATCTCAGATGCCCATTTTTGGATTGGATCTTTAAATTTGGGGGGGCTGGTTCTTTTCAATTCTTTATATGTTCTAGATATAAGTCCTTTGTCTGAGGGACTGTTGGCTATTTTTCCCATTCTGTGTGTTGTTTTTTCACTCTGTTGGTGATTTCTTTTGATGTGCTAAAGATTTTTAATAAGATGAGATGCTAGTTGTTGATTCTTT
Organism: Chinchilla lanigera; assembly: GCF_000276665.1. Classification (NCBI taxonomy): domain Eukaryota; kingdom Metazoa; phylum Chordata; class Mammalia; order Rodentia; family Chinchillidae; genus Chinchilla; species Chinchilla lanigera. The sequence goes on from NW_004955441.1 coordinate 18,761,422, forward strand.
TAAGTATTTCCATGTAGTTTGGGTTCTGTTATGAGTTCATAAACACACTCAGCCACTTCAAGATTTCTGCCTATTTTCTCTTCCAGTAGATTCAGTGTTTCTGTTCTAATATTTAGATCTTTAATCCATTTTGACTTTAGTTTACTGCACAGTGATAGACATGGGTCTAGTTTAAGTCTTCAGCATGTAGACAGCCAGATTTTCCAGCACCATTTATTAACGAGGTTATCTTCCTTCCAGTGAACATGTTTGGCCCCTTTGTCAAAGATAAGACAGTTGGGTGTATTTGTAGTTGTTTCCACATTTTCTAATCTGTTCCACTGATCCGCAGATCTGTTACATTGTTTGCCATGTTGATTTTATCACAGTAGGTTTACAGTATAATTTCAAGTCAGGGATTGTGATGCCTCCTGCCTTGCAATCTAGTTCAGATAGCTACAATACTAATTTTTATTAGTTTACTGAAAGAAAAAGCTTGTACTTATATCATTTGATCAATTTTCCATGCACAGATCTTGTAATCTGAGCAACTATTTTGATGATAACAATAAGCAATGTACTAACCAATTTTTTATTTTAAAGAGAAAAAACAATAACAAAATCACAACAATGAAAACAGAGCATAGAAGAAAAACTTAGAAGCCGACTGTACATGGGGAGAAGAAAGGTTAAGTGCAGGACAGGGGAAAGGGAAAAAAAGAATTGAGCTGTGTTATGTACAGATACATATTTCCAATGATAAGTGTGATCAATATGTATGACAAATATATACTAATAAAAATAAAGTTTAAAAAAAGAAGGAAAATAAAACCTGTTGTATATTGACCTTTTCAAATTATTTCAAGGAGATAAGAATTGGTTCACATAGGTAACTTCAAATGTCAGGAAAGTGAAACCTTCAAAATGAGATTAAATTGATCAAGCAAGAAGAGATTAGCCATCATTATTTCTGCAGGAGGTTCCATTTAATTTTTAACACAATGGGTTCTAAGACAGTCTTTGGGGATTAATAAGGAACATTACTTATGTAAACCATGGATGCTACTGTCTCAGATTTTATTAAAATGCTATAATTTCTCCTAGAAAAACCATACTTTGAACTTCTGAACTAACATCAATTATACCAATGCAATCTTTTTATTTTAATATAATACAAGTAGATATTAATAAAGAAAACATTAAAAGCACTGTCCTGTAAAAAACAAAACTTCATAATGAAACAATAGCTATTGTACTGTGTTTCATGCTTTTAAGAGTGGGCACGTTGTTAGAGTATAAATCAGTCTTTATCACTGAGAGTTTTGGTTATTTCTGTGAATGTTGCTATGAAAGCAAAGTGCTCTGGGACAGTCCTGGTTTATGTTCTTCAGCTTAATTTGTTTTAGCAATATCCTCTTTTTATCTCAAATTTGCCCTGATTTGGAATATAAAGTACATAGGTATGTCAATAAAGAATGGTATATTGATTACTTTGCCAATTAAAAGTAAAGAGCCAAATATTGAACAAAAAAACTGAGGCAACTCAAAGGCTAAAAGTACATCACCACAGAGATTTTAACATTATTCTTCTGAGCATTTGCTTACTTCCTCAGTAGGAGAAGGATGCTAAAATGACTGTGTTCCTTACCTTCCTTTCTCAGGGACAAAGTGATCTACCTTTGCTCCATCCACCTGCGTCTCTGATGTGTGTCCTGCAGTGCTTAAGGTGCAGCATTAATATCAAGAAGATCATGGTTGAAATCTAAACTCTGACAGTCTACAGTATGACTGCTGTGGCTTGTATCTAGATGTCCCCCCTCCCCAACAAAACCTCATGCACTCATAGGTGAGGCTTCTTGGAGCTGGCAGGCTCTAACGTGTGTGAAGCTGGCACTAAGGGTGTGTGGTACTAAATTACTCCATTGACTGGAGTCACCATGTTTCTGGGTGTGGCTGATCAGCTTTACTGAAAAGAGAAGCACCACCCAAAGGTTCAACCCGCTTTTATAGCTGCTGCTTGCTGCCTCCCGCCTGCTTTGCTGTGGACTGTTCCTCCTCTGTGCTGCCTTCTGCTCTGCCATCCCGCCTTGGAGCCAGCTGACTATGGACTGAACCTCTACAAACCATGAGCTGAAATACACCTTACCTCCTTTAACTTTGGGTGTCAGGTAGCATGTCTCAGCAATTGGAAAGTAACTAAGACAATGACCTTGGTCACATAACTTAAAATTTCTAAACCACGCATTCACATCTGCAACTTGGGAGTGATACTGTCTTCTTTCTCACAGCGCCCACTGACAGAATTCCATCAGTGGGGATGGCAACATTATAGTGTCACTATCATCATCAGTGTTTTCTTTATCGGCCCACCCCTTTCTTCTTTCTAGAAAATATTTCTTCAGTTATCTTTTCTTTCTAAAACAAGTATTTTCCCCTCATATCTGGTTTTTCAATTACTTCCAATATATACCTCAAATAAGACAAACACAGCAAACAACCGCACCAAGCATGAACACCACATCACAACCAAATGAACCAAATGGACTTTGGTCATCTCTGTCACCAGCAGGATGGTGTCAGAAGATCATCTTCTCTTCCTCAGTCCACTCGTTCCTCAGGTCTCTACCCACTGCAGTTTGACTTTCCTCTCTTTTAATATGTTGAAACAGTCCTCTAAAGAACAATCAAATTTCTCTTGAAACATATAAGCCAAAGTTCACAGCTATCCATGTGTCCTATAAGAAGAGCTGCCACTAAACAAAGAATTTTTCTTTAAATTAGAAAAGTTTGACCTTCACAAAAAATAGTTGGTTTCACACAACTTGATAAAGAAAATCACGGCTGTGTTCTACTATCTTCTCAAAACTACCAGGACACACCCAGGGAGTTTTCCTGAGTTCTGACAGCCGCACCTAGAAAAGTGCTTGCACACGTATCCACACGCTCCTCTGCTCCCGCACACCGTGCATCCCACAGAGCATATGATTTAGCAGCCCTACTCTTCCATGAGCACCCCTCTGGCTTGTCCTGCAGAAGCGGTGACCAGGTAATGTTTGTAATGCAGAAATTCATGGATGTCAGGAAAGGACCCAGCAGCATGCACATAAATGTGTATCTGTGTGCACTTTTCTGAGTTTACATATGTCTACTCCTAACTACACCAGATTAGTATAAGATCCCTCCTCTGCATGTGGCCTCTTAGATATTAGACACATAAAATAAACAGTTTAAATAACCAAATGGGGTGACTCAAGTGTTCTTAATAGCCTGGACCCTAACTGTCATCCCATCCAATAGTCTCACTCGTGCTGCCTTGAAATTTATGTTCTAATAGCATTGAGCTGCTCATAAATTCAGGCTTTAGGTTTCAATTAACAGTCCTATCTCTTCAATTGCACTCTCCTTTTAGCAATTGATTCCTCCCTTCCGTGCTTACCTTCTTCTTCATCTGAAGCATCAAGCCAAGAAAGTCTTTAAAGCCTTCTAGAAAGTCTCCTTTAGGGCTGGCAATTTAGCTCAGTGGCACAGCACCTGCCTGGTAAGTGCAAGGTTGTGAGTTCGATCCCTGGTACTGAAAAAAAAAAAGGAAAAAAAAAAGTCTCCTTTAAAGACTAGAAAGTCATTAAAGCTCATATATCTCAGGTCACATACAATTTGCAAAGCAGGTTCATTCTGCAGGTTTCTTTTCTTTATCTCTTTGCACCTTGTTCCTATTTCCACATGATATTTATTCTACTAATTTAAAATTATCTGTTCATGCATCCCTCACAAAACTAATTTTCATGGTATTTGAATAGTGCGACAGTCTCAGTTATTTTTATATTTTAGATTGTAGAGCCAGTATTGCTATAAGGTAATAAAATTTTGAATAAAATTCTTATGATACAAATGAAACAGTGAGGAATGTACTTCAAGTCCAGTTACTTTTTAGATTGCCTTCAGTTGATGAGCACTGAATCATGAATGGTAGTTACATGTTGCTCAGAGACAAGGGTACCTTTGGAGAGATGCATCATTGGGCAGTTTCCTTGTACAGAAATCAAGTTTACTTATACAAACAAAGATGGCTACAACACGATGCACAATGTAGTATCATGAGACCACCATCACATAGCCAGGCTGTCATTAGCTGAAATAACAGTTTCTTTTTTTTTTTTTTTTTTTTTTTTTGTTTTTTTTGTTTTTCTCCGGTACCGGGAACCAAACTCATGACCTTGTGCTTGCTGGGCAGGCACTTTGCTGCTGAGCTAAATCCCCAGCCCCTGAAATAACAGTTTCGATTCCAGATATTAGTAAGAACTCAGGAGCTGAATACCTGCTCTTCTGTCTCTCTCTGTCTTTGTAAACACTAGAAATAAAAGTCTAACAGACATCTAGAAAAAGTTTAAAGGTCTTAATTTGAACATCTTGATGAATTTTTGCAAATGAATTTATCATGTTCTACCAGTACCAGCCATAGTGGCTTCCATTCCTAACATTTGAATTTTCTGTCAAATATAACCATTTTTGTATCAAGAAAGACTAGTGTTGCCTCCTTTTAAGCTTCATATATATGGAATCACATTATTCTGTGCCTGGTTTCCTTCACTCCTCATTGTATCTGTGAGGTTTAGTCGGGTTGTGGTTCAGTCATTCTCACTGCTGCATAAAATCCCACTGAATGATTAACTTCTTGGTGTGGTTTAGGTCTAAAATGCCCCCAGATTTGCATTCACTCTTACATGGGGCTCTTGGAAGGTGATTGGGTTATGGGAACTCATGGCTGGAGTTGCTATTAGGAAGTGGGATTTGGGCAGAAGAGCCGGGTCACTGGGGCATGTGGCCCAGGAGGATTCACTCTCTGTTCCTTCCTTCACTTTCTCTGTGCTTCCCACTGCCGTGACATGAGCTGGTTGTCCTTTGCCATGCCATCCTGCCTTGAAGTCACCTACTGTAGACTGAAACCTCTACAAACTGTGAGCCACATCAACCTTTGCTCCTTGATGTTGCAGGTGTTGGGTATTATGTCTCAGCAATGAGAAAGCAACTAAGACAAATTGTGGTACAAGAGAAGTGGAATTATTACTATGATGTTACCTGAACATGTGGTTCAGAAGCCTTTAGAACTGGTTTATGAGAGGAGTTTGGAAAGGTTTGGAGGTGTAGGCTACAGAAGCAGTCCTCACAGGAGATTTTGGTCAGCACTTAGATGACCAGAAATGCAGATGGAAAAATCAGGCTCAGGAGGTTTCAGTTAAGAACAAAGAATCTATGGGCAGTTGAACTCCAGATCATGTGCATGAGCTCAAAGAAAATGTGCCTACACTTTGCCCTCGTCCTGGGACATTATGGGAAACTGAAATAAAAGAGAGTGGAATAATTAATTTGCAAAAGGAAATTACAAAGCAGCCAAACATTCAGGCTGTGGCTCAAGTACTGTGAGGGCTTTCAGCCAGCTCTACATTGAGAATCAAGAGCAAATGGCCCACCAGAATGATTTTAAAAGTTGTAAGTTTGCCCAGAAAGAAAGCTGTAAAGCTGGGTGGGGCCTGCAAAGATGGAGCAGAGAAGAGCTCGGTTGCTGAAAGGATTAGCATTAAAAAGAGACCAAGTACTTTGCAGCAGAACAATAAGATAAAGGGCTTGAAGGCATCACAGGAACCAGCAAGACTGCCACCAGATTAGTGTAAGTCCATCTTCTGAATGTGGCCTCTTAGATATTAGACAATTAGAAAATAAACAGTTTAAATAACCAAACAGGGTGGCCCAAAGGTTCTTCATAGCCTGGGCCCTAACTATCATCCCACCCAAATCACAGACTCAAAATTGAGAGGGTGAGAGGTTGCTCTGAGAAGAGATACCCAGGACACTTTGCTAGGGAAGGAGATTGCAGCCTAGGGTTTTGATTCCCTCAAATTTATAGTTCAGAGTCCTTGGACACCCATGCACTTGGAGTTCAGTATAGCCATGATTCAACAGGGCCTGACTACTGCTCAACCTGGCAGCAAAACTTGATATAATTCACATGGTACCGCTTTCACAGGTATGAATACTACAGGAGTTGTGGAGTCAGGAAGCTTTGACCTACATTTCAGAAGGCCTGGTAGGCCAGGCAATGTGTCCCTGAGAGGGAAGGGTGTAAAGCTGCAAGACTGAAGCTGAAATGCACTGGTGATGCAAGAAAGCTGGATAATCCAGGAGAGTAGGCTATTAGAAAAGTAGCAAGCCATGAGCAAAGCTAGCCTCAGAGAGAAGACCTGATAGTTAGAACCACTGGCAGTGCCATAGGGCCTGGGATGCCCAAGTCATTTGGATCCTACATCTTACCACATCTTTTCCTGAGCACAGCATGCAGAGCTACTGGTTTTAATGTTTGCCCTGATGAATATCAATCTTGCTTGGTCAGGTTCCTACCACCCTATTTCTTCTAAAATGGGACTTTTTACCCTGTGCCTTTGTGTGTCAGCAGTGTTTAACTTTCTTTTTGATTTTTATAGGGGCTCACAGCTAAGACTTTGCCTTAAGTCTCACCACAGACTTTGACTTTTCAGAATTGCTGAAACTGTTAGAACTTGGCCAACTCTTAGAGATGCTCTGACTGTGTTTTGCATAAAGAAATGTGTCTCCCAAGGGCAGCTATTGTTTAGATCTAAAATATCCCCTCAAAGCCTCATTAACTTATACGTGGAGTTCTTGGAAGGTGAATGGATTTCCAGAGCTGTAGCTGACATACTATTAGGAGGTGAGATCTGGTCAGAAGAGTTAGGTCGCTGGGAACATGCAACCTAGAAGCATTTATCTCTTTCCTGATGCTCACTTCCCTCTCCTTCTCACTGCCATACCACCAGACACTTCTCCTCTACCAGGCTGCTATACCCTGAAGTTACTGGATTAAGGTTGAAATATTTACAAGCGGTGAATCACCTTTCCATCATTAAGTTGTGGGCATTGGGTACCGTGCCTCAACAATGAGAAAGTCTCTAAGACATCCATTCTACTGGTACCAGCATTGGATTTGTGGCCAATAATTGGTTATTAGGAATGAATGACTACAACTATTCTCTACATGTCTTTTGGTAAATATATGTATATCTCCTTGCAGTGAGCATATTACTAGGATTAGAATTGCTGAATTAGCAAATTGATAGTGATAAGCTCGAGTAGATGCCACCAAACCGTTTTCCAATGTCCAAACTTAGCACTCCAACAAAGAGTCCTTCGTTAGGGACTAACTCTTAATTTTACACTTATGTATTTATTTATTTATTTTGGTATCAGGAACTGAACTCAGGACCTTGCACATGCCAGGCAGGTGCTGGTGCCACTGAGCTACATCTTCAGCCCTCACTCTTAATTTTAGGGTCGAAAATCTTAACAATATTTTTAGAACAATTTTAGGTTCCCAGCCAACTGAACAGAAAATTCTCATTTATCTGCTTTCCCAACAAACCTAGTCTCCCTACGCTGGTCAGCTTTCTTTGAACATAATGAAATACCTGAAATAACCAATTTAAAAGGAGCAAAGGTCAGTTTTGACTCACAGTTTTAAAGGTTTCAGGATGTAGCCAGTGGTCTTTGGGTCAGTGATAAAGCAGCACATCAGGGCAAATTGCTCAATCTATGGCTTGTATAGCTGCAAAGAAGAAGAGGGGAGACCAAGATGCCAGGATCCCTTTCAAGGACACACCCCCAATGACCTAAAACCTCCCACTAGCCCCCCTCTTAAAGTTTCTACCTCCTCCCAGTAGTACCATGGAAAGGAGCTGCAGTGGTTGATACACTGCATCAACTTGAGAAGTTTAGAAGCTTAACTAGATAACTAGGATGCAGAGGAAACGAACTGGGGCAGCTGTTTAGGCTCCGGGATGTTGTAATGGTTGATCCATTGTGTCAACTTGAGAAGTTCAGAAGTTTAGCTAAGTGACTCAGCAGGGGTCCAGGGTCCTCATGTTGTAAACATCCTCAGCCTGTGCAAGAGGAGGGTATGGGTGTAAAGGACCCATTCTAGGGCCAGTAGCCCACATACAATGTAAGGGAGGAAAAGAGGCTTGCTCTTATCCCCTGATTTGCCCTTTTGCTTTTGCTGTCCTCTGCCACCATGAACTGTTGCCCCTCTGCCGTACCACCCTGCTTTGGAGTTGATTATGTCCTGAAACCTCTGCAATCTCTGAGATAAATAAACCTCTCACCCTTTAATTTTGGGTGTCAGGTATTTTGTCTCAGCAATGAGAAAATTAACCAAGACAGGAGCCAAGGCTTTAATACAAGTACATTTGAAAGACATTAAAAATCCAAACTATAGCACTCGGCTACTATCAGACTGTATACCAAAGCAGCACATTGGCTAATGCAATAAACACATATTGCCATATTATTACCCAAAGCCTATAGTTTACATGGAGCTTACATTTAGTGTTATATGTTCTGTATTTTTTTTTTTAAAAATGTACTTTATTTTTTAGAGAAGTTTCAGATTCACAGAAATGGTACAGATATTTCACATATATACACTGCCCCAAATATGAACTGTCCCTCCTATTATCAAAATCCTGCACCATGATGGTATATCTGTTCCAAAAGGTGTCACCAGTTAATTTTTAGTTTATGCATTTTAGTGAACATGTTTCTTACTATTGTTTAATTTGATTTTCTGATGATGTCGAGCACTGTTTTATATGTTTTGGGCTATTTGTAAATCCTCTTTTGCAATAATTTTGTCCAAGTCTTTGCATAAACCACTCAGTGGGTGATTTTTTTAACATATTGGTTAGTAGAAATTATTCATGTATTCTAAATGTGAATCTTTTAGGGTAAATGTATTAGACATATTTTATCCAACTTTTACAAATTTATGCTTTAATTTAAAACGTCTGGATTATCTGTGAGCTGTCTCTATTATGTATGCTTTGTATTGTTTTCTGCATCATCTGGTCCCACTTTCTGGCATAGCTAATAACTCTTTATTGAAGGCTGTGTACTCTGTATAAAAAGTATAATGGCACTCCATGGCTGTTATCCTTGTTCCTCCAGGGAAGGTTTAATTTTCTTCTGAACAGCAGAGGGAAAATGAGTGGAACACTTAGATTCCAGGAAATCTGCTCTATTTTTATGGGCTTTTTTCTCCTATAGCATCGGTCTTTGGGGATTTTAATTGAATGCCTAGGGTATACACCTGGGCTCTCTCCCTTCGCAGACCCTCTTTAATTTTGTCTCCCCATCACCAGGAGACCGAAGAAGTCTTTGCTTACATGTTTATTCTTTCCGCAGCTGCTCTCTTCTTGGTTTCCATCTCAATGTAGAATTGCTTTGAGAAGAGGCTGCATGCGACTTTAGACCACCTTTCACTCACTCCCTAGCCTCCAGGATCTTCTTAAATCCTGGCTACCTGATAGCCCTACACTATTTTTCTTCTTGCTCGCTCAGTGAAACAGCTATCACTTCTTGGGTCCCACGTTCTGTTCAGTGTCTGTGTCCCATCCCACAAGTCCCTGAGTAGTCAAAGGGAAACTATAAAAGCCTCCTTATTACACGCAAGCCACCTTCATGACCATTAAGAAGGTAAACTGTACCGAATGTTTGTACACACTAAAGGCAGAGAAATTAAAAATACATAAAAGAAAGGCTTGATGTGTTTAAAATTGAAGCATAATCAAATATAATTGAAATACTTCTACCTAATATGCTCTCTGCTTTGCGCAGCCTACCAAAATTCTTCCCATTGGGTAAAACTCAAGTCAATGCAATTCATTTCACGATTTCTTTCTATATCCCACTAGTCAACACTGAACATTTTACTTTTGCTGCAAATTGTAATATCTATTTATACACCTAAGGAAAACGATTGACCCTCTTTAAAAGCCATGTGCCCCTTACATTCTAAATCCTTGACCTCAGAATTTTCTGCCTAAATGCCCCCCAAATCATTTCAGGACATGAGTGGGCCTTTTGTCAAAATCGACCCCAAAGAAAGAGTAACAGTGTTCAGATTGTGTAAGAGTGGCCCTGACAGTTGGCCAGTGAATAAATGCTTAAAAACAGGGTTGGTAGATTTAAAAAGATGTCCCATTAAACCTGAATTTCAGTAAACCATAACATATTGCATGAGATGCATATTTAAAATTTGTCTTGGATCTAAATTCATATTTTATCAGAAATCTTGTATTTTTTCTTTGCAAAATCTGGTAATCCTACTTACAAAGCATGTCAACAAAGATAGTCTTGCAGGAGAAAGTGTCTGTCATGGTTGTTTAGGACCATTCACATTACAGACCAGAGATTCAGGTGGAAAGAAAGTAGGGCAGACTTGGATGCAGAGCACAGGGCAGGTAAGACAGCCTTCTAGGGTCCCCCTTAGTACCTATGCTCTGAGAGGAAACGAACTCCAGAAGAGTATTAAACCTGAATCAGACCCTCCAGGTTTTTATGGCAATACAACCGTGAAGACAAGTGGCCAGACTACATTTTCATCAGTTTGATTTATAAATGTTAAACATACGGAGCCTAGCTGGATGGTGTGTGGGCCTCCATTTGTACTTCTGCCCTGACCTCAGGAAGACTGTGTTATAGAATTTAATGCACCTTAACTTGTGCCTGAGGTCACCTTCATCTTCAGTTCCCTTTCCTTTACTCGGCATTATGGAAGCATTTAAGATCCTTCAGGACAAAACCTGACACTCTGTTCTCTCTGTTTGTGGAGACGTCTGGCATTTTATAGACAGGAAAGCGAAGGCAGAGAAGTGAAGCTGCTGAAAACGTCCATCAGGTGTTAGCTGCAGAGAATGGGACAGGTCCCAGGGAAATTTATAGCTCATCTGCAACAGCAGGAGACTGACGAGGTCTTTGTCATCGGCTTTTGAAAATATTAAACAAACTGATATTTGTGCAGCAATGGAAAAGCTGGGTTTTATTTAGCAGAGGAAGAATGTAACTTACCTTTAATCTCTACCTTTAGTGAATAATACAATTTCCATAGAGATGGTCCTGACCCCCTATATTGTGTCTCTTGTCCAAAATATTGATAATTCAAATCCAAATCTTTTTTGGGGAAAATCTAGAAGTCCTATTTGTGTTATTAAGATGATTTCTCTGTTTACCAAAATCTCAAAAACATTTCTTCACTGCTACCTCCAGAAAAAGAACTGCCTGAAAGCAAGTTAGAGGCACAAAATACCGCAACAAAAAAATAAGAAAGTTTCAAAAGTTCTCTTCTTAGTAATGTAGCTAAGGCGTGCAACAAGGGAGTTTGAAAAGAGGAAATATTCTTGCTTTACAGAGGATCACTGACCACCTCAGGCTGTGTTCTTTCTTATAATAGCTGTACTTGGACACCCTAATGGGCTTTTTTGTACTTTGACTTGAGCAGATTTCTAAATAGATAAAATGCTTAAAGGGACAAATGGAAATTACTCTTTAGCAGTTCCCCCCCCGCTCCCCGACACCAAAAAATAATGGAGGGATAAGAATCACTAGGTGACTATTCTCAGTCCAGGACCAATGCTCCTCACTTAGCTGTCGGAAGAACTCAAAACTTGGCTTCATCTACTTTTCTGTCAATCAGGAGGGCACTTTGACCCCGACAACCATCTACCAAATTCCCCAAGGCTACAACTGCTTTGCAGATTCCAGTTTATCTGTTGATGCTACCCATGGGAAACTTTCCTTTCCTAAAGGCTGGCACCATGGTAACCTCAAGCAATGGGACTGGGGGATAGGAGGGTGGAAACAACTGACTTTGCCTCAAGGACCTTAGAGGCTTCATGAAGACCCAAAGTATTTATACTGAAAACACTTGCAATTAAATGTATGAAGCTTTATAAGGTTAATGTTCTTTGTCAGAACAACACCTAACAATCAGAATGATGTTAATGGCGGTAGTGCCTAAGAAAGTCTAACGTCTGAGCAGGGATGCCGTGCAGAAGGTATTCCAAGCATTTGCATGTGCCACTGCAGAGGCTGCTGTTTTCACCTCCTAGGACCGCTACGTGATATCACCACGGACTCTGAGAAGAGAAACAGCAGCAGCGGATTCTCCCACAGTTCTGGAGGAGGGACATCTGAAATCAAAATAAACCTAGGGATCCCTTCCTGACTCTGCCTAGCTTGTGTTAACTCTGGTAATCCTTGCACTTCATATTTTGTAGATACTTTCTTATTCCCATCTCTTCTTTAGTCATTACATGATCTTTTGCCTTGAATCTATGTGTCTTTTCCTCTTCATATAAGGGTACCTATCAGGGGAGGAAGGTGCACCCTAATCCACTAAGACCCTGTCTAAAATAATAACATTTGCAAAGATTCTAGTTCTAGATATGTTCATATTCTGAGTTCCCAAACAGATGATATGAATTCTACAAGGGCATGAGAGGTTAGACTGAGTCTAGCTATTACAGAACTGATCACAAATTTGCCAGGGAGATATGGGCCCTCACACAAGTTACTTTGGGAGGAAGAAAGCTTGGAGCCCATCCCAAAGGCATTTATTAAGCAAGGATCTGTTCCAGGCAATGTGCCAGAAGCCAAGGGACAGTCAACACTCAGTCTGCATTAGTATTTCTTAGGCATAGCTTCATAGAAATAGAAATAGCAAATACATAGAGGTTTCAATGAGATAGACTCTCCAGGCAGCACAGAACAGATGTGGTGGCGCTAACTTCTGTCCATGCACCTGTCTCTCAGGACTGGCATCTTCAGAGAAGAAACATTCCAAGATGGCTGAGGAACTTCAGTAATACTGGGAAAAAGGAACAGAAACAGTCAAGGTCACTCTGCCTAGCTAAGGAACTCCAGAGGCACAACTGCTAGCACGCAGCACTTAGACACATTTCCTAGTTAAGCCAATATTTTCGGAAGGTTTTCCTACAGTACATTCCTGTTATAAATTTACTGCCATGGTCATACTTAACTGCTGGGCCCATTGCATTCCTGGAAAAAAAATAGAATTCTGTTATTAACAAGAAAGGGCAAATAGAATTTAAAACTCTACTTCTCAGTCTTGACCTCAAGAAACTCAAAGTCCATTTGGAAAAGAAACTACATAAATATATGTACTAGTTTTCTTTCTTTTTCTTTTTCTTTTTTTTTTTTTTTTTTTTTTTTTTTGACACAGGGTTTTGCTATGCAGGTCAGGATGGCCTTGAACTCACAGCAACCTACCTGCCTTAGCCTCCCAAGTGCTGGGATTACAGGTGTGCACCAGCATGCCTGGCTTACATGTACTAGCTTTCTATTATTGCAATAAGAAGTTACTACTAACTTCGTATCTTGAGACAACATGAATTTACTTTACAGCTCTGAAGGTCAGAATTCTGAAAAGGGTCTCACTGTGCTAACACCAAGATGAGGGGCTGGGTTACTTTGGGAGGCTGTAGGGAGCCATTTTGTTTCCTCCTCAACTTCAAGAATCTGCCTGCATGCCTGGCTTCATGAGCCCCTTCCTCTGTCCTTTAAGCCGGTGATATTGCATCTCTCTTGTCATTCTTCCACTGTCACATTTCCTGACTATGACTCAGCTGGGAAAAATTTCTAAGCAGACATTGGATTGAGTTCACCTGGATAATCCAGGCACAGCTCCCATCTCGTTTCTTAACATAACTACACAGATCCCAGGAATGAGAGCACGGACACTGTTCTGGTTGAACCATGATGTGTTCTCCAAGACTCACGTACTAAGGGCTTGGTACCTGTTACAGCAATGTTTAGAAGTACAGCAGGGTCCAGAGAGATAACTCCATCCTGAAAGCAGTGACCTCATTGGTAGATTAATCCATCTAGTTCACAACTACACAGAATTTCGGAGGTGGGACCTAATTGATGGAGGCAGGTCATGAGGGTGTGGCTTTGAAGGTTACCTGTTGTCTCTGGCTCCTTCCCTTTCAGCTTTCCTCTGCTATGTTCTTCCACCATGTTTCTGTCTCAGACAGCCTACCTGGGGTCGAACCTCTAAAACCTTGAGCCACTGTAAACATTTTCTCCTTGAAGTTATGTGTGTCAGGTATTTTGTTCCAGCAATTAGAAACTGACTGATACACAGATTTTGTGAGGTAGGTTGTTGTATCCTGCCACAATTGACGATTGTAATGTTTTAGGATAACTGTAACAATAAAGAAATCACATTTTGTTTGAGGTAAAAAGTTCCACATACAGAACAGAGACTGCATATAAGAAGTCAGAAGAAATTTATATACAAATAAAGAGAAGGTAAAACTGAGTAGGTCTTTAACTGTCAGACCTCTGCCTCAGATAGTAACTTGCACACAATGGGAAAGTAGTGGTGCCTCTTGACTAAAAGGGTAACTTGATAGAGCTAATAATTGAGGAACACAAATCTGCTAAAGCAGCCACGAACCTGAGCAGTCACCAGATTAAGAGGCTGCCTTGGGGCTGTACTCATATATTTAAAGGAGGGGACTTTCAATTAGGAAAGAGACAGGGAAGAAAGAGTACTTTTCATGATAATAACAGAAAAGAGTGTAGACAAGGCAAAACTGATTTAGAGATTTAAATATGGGAGCAGAAGAATAGCAGCAAGCAATAGTTGACAGGGTAAGGAAAGCACCTCAGCAGAGAAAATAATCCTCCTTAGAGTAACAGCAGTGCTATTCCAGGGGCTCATAGGACAAAGATATAATTCTCTATTTCTTGCATCTAAATAATGGAGAAAAGTTGTGATAGCTTATGCTTTTGATGAGTTAGATTTTTTTGGATCATGCGATTAGGAGATCTGCTTTACTTTTCTCCTTAAAGATGAGCCTTCCCTTCAGCAAAAAATATATATTAAGACCCCATCAACAAACATAGCCTCTGAACATATTGAAACCCTTGCTACCCACACATGAAGGAAATCCAAATAAAGCAACAAAAAATGCCAAATCTGGCTTACGAGGAAAGAGAGTACATGGATGGTATAATTGTTTGCTACCATTGTTTAAGTAGATGCTTTTCTTGGATATAAGATACTCCTTGGTTCATTTAGACAATAGTTTATTTTAGTTTCTTGGAAAAAAGTTTTATGTTATCATCTGTTAATTTCTTCTTCGTAAGAATCATCTTGTTCTATATCTTTAACTACTTTGAGGATAATGATACACAATGTATTAACTATGGTTATTCTCTTATTTTGTTTTGAAAAATTATTTTTTCACAAAATAAAAACACAGAAAATTAAACCAGAGAATATTTGTGTCAAGGACAAGTTACAAATTCTTTGCTTGATAATTCTTAAGGAATAATCCTTGCATTAAAATACCTTTTATATAGTCTACCTGTTTTTATACTCCAGAAAGAATTACTGTAAGATCAAACTTTAGTCATTCTGAAGTTGATTTTTCCAGATTGATTTAAATCCTCACTGGAGTCTTTTGGGCTTTACACCCATGTGGCTTCTGGACACCACGCATTTGAGGGGGCGCACCAAAGCGCATCACGGAAGCTAACCTGCAAACATTGCTCTTTAAATCTCTAACACCACAGCAGGTGACCTCAAGAAGTCTCTCTACCTCCACCTCAAGCCCAGGAGCTACCATCCTGGCATCAGAAGGCTCAGTGTGGGGCAGAAGGAGCACAGTCCTTCTGTGTGGGATCTTCTTGTCCACTCAGTGTGGGCCAGAAGGAAGTGTCTGTGGTGTTTGTGGTGCTAGAAGAGGAGGGAAATGCCGAGAGGAGGGAAACAGAGCCCCCGGATGTCCCGTGTCTGTGGGTAGTTAGGAAACATCTAAGACTTCTAGCACAGATGAGCAGGCACTGGCCTCGAGTAATGTTCATTTACATAGACAAGGCCATGAATCAGAGGAACTGAACCAACCACCTCTAGTGTAAACTCCCTCATACTCTTGGGTCAATACTTAATGATAACATTAAATGTTGGTGTACACCCTACAACATACAAACACACACCAGAAATATCAACAAAATATTTTTATTTTTGTCCATGAGGAATGCAACGTATGATCCTTTAAATGTATAAACCAAACTTCCCTTAGGCATGTACCAATTAAGATGGATGTTTTCATATTTTGTAAAGTAAGGGCTCTAATCAGACATTTCTGTTTCAAATATCAGCTCCCCTATTATATGCATAAATTTGGAGAAATTATTAAGCTTCCTAAGCTTCTGTGTCTTTATTTTTAAAGTAAAATTCATAATATGTTATTCACAGGGTTTTTGTCAGGATTTAAAAATATAATCCACAGAAAACAGTGGAGTCTTGAAAGTATAATACTTAACACTATTAAAAAATAACTGTCACAAAAATATAAGGCAAAGTTTAGAAAATAAAGACTACTGTCTCCTTGGAGAAAGAGAAAAGAGAAACAGGCAGAGACGTGGAGAGAAATGTACAGAGAAACATGAAACTAAGTATATATTTTCTGTATTTGTACTGCTGCCTTATTTTATTCACTGAAACATAGCGATCTCTAGCCAAAAGCCTTCTGATTCTAACAGTTCACCACCATACTGACGGCTGGGAGACTGCAGATTCGGAGCTCCGTGAAAAATGTTTCTGCTGTCAGTGGAAATGAGTATTTACCAGCAGATGTCTGTGGCAGTTCTTTGGCAGGGGGCATGCAAGGGTAAATATTAGTTTTACCTTCTAAAACTAGAGGCTGTAATTACAAACCAGGAACCCACATACCTTAAGTGAATAGATTAGTTAATTATAGAGTCTCATTAGAAGTCAAGCTAGCCATTAGTTTAAACAGCTATCATATGAACTCTATACTAGAGCTGAGAGATTCCAAAGTGTCTTTAAAAAAGATTTTTTTTCTTTTTTTTTTTAGTTACAGTGAAGTGACTAATTACCACCTGAAGTCAAATTATTCATTCTGGCTCTTAAACATTAGAGAGTTTGTCACTGATCAAGAGAAGGACAGTGAACATTTCATCCTTATGATTGGGGGTTACAGTCTGGATTCAATATCTCTCAGATTTGGGAACCATATCATCCCATTTTAATAAATCACTTTCAATTTTAATAAACCACTAGAAAAATGAGGACCTTGTGGTCAATGATGCATTCCAAAAAGTGCAGCCAGGATCCTTTATCTTTATCATTTCAGAGCTCTGAAAGCCATGTTATAAAGAGATTGATGAGGCTAGTGACTTAGCATGCAGTAGGATTCTCTATGTAGAGGTATGGATTTAGAGTGGACAAGATCAGAATGTTGTAACATCTAGTTCCCTGACTTGAAGTAAGAGCTAGTCAAAGACTTACTTAATCTGAGGAAAGGTCTAGTGGGTTTTTGTAGTATTTCCTGTTCTGTGTATTCTAGAGTGAGTGAAGATGGGTCATAGACATATCTATCTTCAAGAGCCAAGACAAGGGCAGAAAAATTTAGATGAGAAGAGGGAAGGACTTTCATTGGTAGGAGCCACTATGGAAATGTGTTTCCTGATTCAGAGCAAGTAGAGTTATTATGAAAGGAGAAGAAGAATAGAAGAAGAAGAAGAGGAAGAAGAAGAAGAAGAAG